>NW_011887985.1:15285-97334 GCF_000806365.1 Fopius arisanus
CCCCCCCCCCCCTTTTTCGTCTCATTTCAGGCCCCCCCGTAAATACCAAGTAATTTCCCATCAAAAATCATTGGTTTCATTAATTCGGTTCGTTTGTTCCTTTATTCGTGATTTCATCGGGAGTTAATATATTGTAATTTCCCGGCCAAGGTCACACTGTTTATTCTGAAAATGACCAACGGTAAAAACAAAAGAAAATCCAACGTCGTCCAAAATTATTAATCAACAAATTCCAGCTTACGATCAAAAATCAATGTCCTCCGACGCGAAAATTCTGCGGACAAAACAGCTAGAATTTTATGGCGCAGTCGGTAGGACGAGCTTTAACCTCCTTGTTCTTACCTCACTAGTGAATTTAATTGAAAATCGAAATTTCACTTCACTTGGACAACTATTAAATTATTTTTGAAAAATAATTCCATTATTTAAATCGTTTCGATTTCAATTCGAAGATATTAAAAATTGGAAAAATTTATTCACTTTAACCTACGATCTTTCTCCCCATTTTCGGTCATTAAAAAATGAATAAAATGACAGATAGATCCTTTATTACCATCGACTATTCGGGAGACGCGGTGACTACCACCCCTATCGGGGCTGCTGCACCCTCAGATAAGCATGAGGATTATATTAAGGCTCGTGACATTCCAAATAGTATTCCTCTGTTTTCTGGTACTTCTGATCATGCATCAATCGATGAATTTGAGTACGCAATCAAAGCCAATAAAGGATCTATACCCACCGCAGATGGGAAGAAAGAACAATATATCCACCAAATATTAAAAAGAGTTTTACCTCCCGCTAAGAATCTCTTAGCCAATACCCACATTTCTTCGGTAGATCACATTCGACAATTATTAATTGAAAGGTATTGGGGTCAGTACAACTTTACGTATTACGCGCAAAAAATTCGCGGCCTATTAAAATTTCAAAATGAAACCTTGCAAGATTTCTTGGATCGTTTGGCAGCACTGGTTCAATATGGTCTCAGAGCTATCGAAGGATACGAAGCCACAGATAAGGCAGCCCTCGAGAAAATACTGCACGAAGATGCCCTCACAAGATTCGAGGAATATAGTCCTCAGAGCATTAAGGATGGCATCAAACACCACCAAGTTACCAGGATATTTGACGTCCGAACTAAACTGGGCGCTGAGGAATTTAGGCCAACATTGTCCATACCCGCGTACGAGATACCTAATAATAGACAATACAATTATACTTCCCAGTATCCTTCCATACAGGGATACACCCAAGCGCCTGGTCAATCATCAGCCACACCAGCGTATCTGCCTCCTCAGCCGCAACAACACCTGAGAGCCGGTAACGAGCCACACTATCACCAAGGGCAAAACCAATCTCACGCCCACATGCTCACACCAACGCCGTCAAACAGTTTCGGCCATGCACTACCTCCTAACAATGAATGGATACTATCCCCCAGCCCGGATCGCGTCAAGGAATACATCACCACGGGGATATCCAACACCTACAGTGAACCCACCAGGACAGAGGAGACTTCGATAACTTGAGTTCCCTTGTCAAGGAATTATTAACTCATGTCAAAACCGGAGGCTCTCAAGGAACGACGCCTCGCAGAGACCGCTCCAAAGATCGGAGTAGGAATTTTGCACCTGAGGGAGCCCCTACGGGCTTAGCCAGGGAGAGATCACCTATGCCGAACACGCCCGTGACAGCCGAGAATTTAAACGGGATCCTGGCTCGCCAGCAGAGTGCACTGAGCAGCCAGACCAACCCATCGCTACACGCGATGTCCAGCACTCACCACCGCCAGTAAAGGTCTACAAGGTAGCTGCTTGTCAACCCGGTGATGGACCGATGATTGCTCTACATGGACCTTACCTGCAACCAGGAAAAATCACGGCACTCATCGATACAGGGGCTTCGGTTAATCTGATCTCTCTCCAGTCATTGAACCCGGACACCATAATCGACACCACAGAAATCATCACGATAGTTGGGTTAACTAATCATGTGCTCGACTCTTTGGGAACCATCATGCTCCCAATGCATGCCGAAGTGTCAATCCGGTTTCATGTGATCATTCATCAACCTGGTGGTTATGGAGCCATCCTAGGGGATGAACTCCTTAACACACTCAAAACCCATATATCCTTCAACACCAATACTGTCCGTTTCATCACAAATCCTAACCATGCTAACCACTTTTGTCTACCACCTCGCCTTACGCGGGAAGAAACGTGCAGAATATCAGTGACCGGGGGTGGACCCACAGTAAACGTCAGAATCAACAAAAAGCTGAATAGCAAGAGACATAGATTTCTGATTGACACGGGGGCTCACATCAACTTGATCGAGAGAAAGGCCATCAAACCATCAGCAGAGGTTCAACCTCCCAGAATTAAATTCCTTCTCGGGGTAACCGAAAATGCTCTACCCACCTGCGGACTGATTTATCTGCATATGTTCGGAACAGAAGTCCCATTCCACATAGTAGACGGGGAATTACCCGTAGATGGAAGCGGTATCCTAGGTCAAGAATTCCTCATAGCTGAGGAAGTCGACATCCGATATGCACAGCGGAACATCACCACCATTAAGGGACCTTGTAAGCCCATCCCGTGGTACGAATATCATAGGCCTAATGACTTCACTTTAATACCACCAAGGACAAGAATGGTCATTGAAATTCCAATGGACAACCCTGAGGTAGGAGTAGGCTATCTGCCCAAGGTGGACACACCAGGAGGAATATTCTTGGGAGAAGCGGTAGTCCAGGTGGAAGACAACACAGCCACGGCCATGGTCATCAACACTACTGAAGAACCGGTTCAACTACACCTATCACCTCAATGGCTTGAACCCTTCGATGAATTCACAACATTCTCATTGGAGCATCCACCGCCAGATGAATCTTGCATAGTCACCTGCAACCTAGGTCTACTCCCCGGCGAAGAACAACAGCTGGATAATCGGGTGACCGAAATCTCGAAGGCTTTGCCGGAGCAGGAACTCAAAACATTCGAACGAAAGCAAGTCGTTCAGCTGGTAGAGCGATTCCCAGATGTGTTCCATCTGCCAGGAGATGACTTGGGTCACGCCAAGGACTTCAAATGTAAAATCCGAACGACGGACGAGGTCCCCATCTTCAGACGACAGTACAAATATCCTCAGCAACACCGAGAGGATATCAATGAACAGATTAAGTCAATGAAGGAACAAGATATCATCAAGGACTCGGAATCCCCTTATAACGCACCATTGTGGATCGTCCCCAAGAAATGGGATTCTCAAGGAAGAAAACGTTGGCGGCTCGTAATAGACTTCAGAGCACTGAACCAAAAAATCATCGGAGATTCCTATCCCCTGCCCGACATTACTACGATCCTGTCACAGTTGGGCGGAGCGAGGTACTGCAGTGTATTCGATCTCGCCAGTGGATTTCAGCAAATAAAGATGGACGAACGGGATGGCGAAAAAACTGCCTTTACCGGCCCGGAAGACCATTACGAATATACCAGGATGCCATTTGGTCTGAAGAACTCTCCCCCGATTTTTCAAAGAATGATGGACCAAGTCCTCACAGGTTTAAAGGGCTCTGAACTATATGTCTACCTAGACGATATAGTCATTTATTCAAAAACCCAAGAAGACCATGTCAACCGGCTCAACAAATTCCTCAACCGCCTCAGACAGAGTGGACTCTCTCTTCAACAAGACAAGTGCAGTTTCTTCAGAAGGGAAGTTGCCTATCTGGGTCACGTCATCGATAAAGAGGGCATTCACCCGGACCCAAAGAAAGTCAAAGCCTTGAGGGAAATGCCGGCATCAACCAACCAACATGGGGTTCAGAGATTTCTAGGCTTCAGCAATTATTACCGAAGATTTGTAAAGGAGTATGCGGAAAAATCCGAAAGCCTCACCAACCTCTTGAGAAAAGATACGAAATTCAAGTGGGACGAGGAGCACGAAAAGGCGTTCGAGGATCTGAAGAAGGCAACTACGGAAGACTCTCTGTTATTTCATCCTGATATGAGCGAACCGTTCATCGTCAATGTTTCGGCAACATCCAAGGGAATTGGAGCAATTTTAAGCCACAAGGACGAGGAAGGAGACACCCCATCCTATATGCTTCCAGAACCCTTAGAGATGCAGAAACCAGGTATACACCGGCGGAGAGCGATTGCCTAGCAGTGGTGTACGCTCTAAACTACTTCAGGCCATACATTTACGGAGTACCATTCATCGTAGTAACAAGTAGCTTCTCTCTAAATTGGCTGATGGATTCAAGCAACCCCACTACCCGTCAGGTAAATTGGAAGACGTTCCTGAACGACTACTCCTTTGAGGTGGAGATCAGGAAACAAACGGGCGCTCAGCTGGCGGAAGCATTCGCAGGAAACCCTCTGGAAAACCAGACCGCCGAACCAGTACTTCTCGCACCGTGTCTACCAATCAGCACGAACTCTACTCCCAAACCATGCCTGAAACCGTCACGAACAGTCACTAACCCTAACCTCAGGGTCAGAATCAACAGTGAACCTGACGTTATCAATACCAAGAGCTCCATCGCCGACAGAATTAGACTCAGAAGGGCTACCCAAACGTCTGACAATAGCGGAAAACCAATCAGCTATAGAGATAAAAAGGAATACCGTCGCAACACCAACCGTAACCCAGCTAGTCCAACAGGACAGCTATCCACGGAGGAGACCACACCAACACCTACAACGAGTCTTCAACCAATTGTCGAAACCCTTGAAGAAACCACTCCAACTCCGACGACCGGAGCCCGACGTCAAGCGACTTCAGGGACTTCTCAAAGGACTCAGTCAACTACAGCTTCACTGCCTCAAGCCCTCATTGAGGTACCTGAAGCAACCATATCCAACAACGACGTATTAGAACCAATGAATACTCGTCTAGAACCAGATCCAACAACGCTAGAGAAAGCAAAATTGGAAGGGTCCTTAGAAGGAGATTCAATTGAAGAACTAGAAGACGACGTGTTTATCTCAGAACAGACCCCGTTGATGAATCAACAAATGATCGTGGAAGCTGACCCCCCCGACAGACTGGGAAGACGAGCTAGATCAGGAACCCGATTCTCCTCCAGAGTCTTTTAACTGTAAAAGCATCCACCAAAGCCTCAAAAAATTCGATGAGATTATGGAACGCCATAACGAAACTCATCCAGAAGAGGAAAGCTCCGATGAGGAATTCGAATCACCGATTCCCACGAACCTGAACGATCAACGGAAGCTTAGCCTAGGACCAGAATTCAACAAAAGCCTTCACGAGTCATACGAAAAATTCAATGAAAAGATGCGCCAATACGAGGACCGCTCTTTACCGCTCATCAAGTCAACAGACGAGGTCTCCAAGGAAAAATTCGATAAAATGACAATCGAAGAACTACGCGAGGCTATCATCAATTTCAAGGATAAAGTGGAGGAAAGGATACGAGCGAGAAAGGGAGAACAGGGCGAGCCCACAACTCCATCGGAAACGCAAAACCCTGACCAGAACGGTTCCAATCAGACAGCTCAGGTCGACAACATCACATCGGAGCAGCCATCGGGGGCAACCAGCCAACAATCATCCTCCCGACACTCGGTAATTGCCAAACCAAGGATCATACGAGAATTCTTGGTCCCAACTCCAAGAGCTATTCAAAACCCAACAGCCGGGTCATCACCATCGAAAACCATTGGAAACAGGGACCTCGTGACTCATAACCAGCTCTGCACAGAAGAGGAAGACGACAACTCCATGTTTATAGATGATGACGTGCCAAAAGACATCCTCTTTCCTCCATTCCTACAATCAGTCAATGACACTTTACCGGGGGTGGATCCAGGGTATCCCTATCATCCAAACCCAACAGACTGTTCATCACAGGAAAGAGCAATTGTCAAACCGTCCGGGAACAATGTTGACCAATCAGAGCCAATCTCTGGAGAGCAGGAAAATGGAGGGCCACCCGAAGATAAGCTTACTATTCCACCAGATGACTATTAACCAGCTAAAAATATCAACGAAACCAGGGATGGATTAACCTTCGTTCGAGGCAATATCGCCCATTTCTTGACAGCAGATGCTGAATTCACTAAACAGAATACCAAGCTTCTCGGTGACTTGAACCTGATTGACCTAGACTACATCAAAAAATTAAATCCTCAACTGGGACAAATCATCGTCACCAAATCTGGAAAATTCAGAATCTTCACCCTCATTGTAAAGGAATATCACTTCGATAAAACGCAGAACAGAATCTTAAAACTCTGCTTGCGAAACCTAAAAACAGCAATCGAAAAATATGAAGTCAAGCAACTGAAAATGGTGATGAAGGGAGATGAAATCGATGAGGATATTAGAATCAGATACTACCTAGAGCAAGAATTCCAAGCCCACCCTGTGACCATCACCTTGTGCCACGGCAACGTCCGAATGCCCCCCGAGGCACTGCGACCCGAAATCATCCGGGAATGCCACGAAACTCTTCCTGGAGGACACAAAGGAATAGTGACCACCTTCCACAGGGTGAGAGAAAGATTCTACTGGCCCGGAATGAAACAAGAAATCGAACGAATGGTCAAGAAATGCCGCATCTGCCAGCTGCAGAAGATCAGACGAATAAAGTTCAATCAGCCAATGCTAATAACAGAAACACCAAGCGAATGCTTCGAACGAATATCCATCGACACCGTAGGAGCTCTTCCTCCGACTTCAGCAGGACACGTATTTTTGTTATGTGAATTGTTTTGGTGATCGCAAAAGAAAAATGTCTGGATAAAAACGTCAAACCCCGAAACTCATATAGATGAACAAAGAACCGAAATGAATTTACTCAATTCCACCTACATCTCAATTTATGGATAGACATTCAAAAATAATTGGAAAACCATTCATCAATGTATTCAATCATGTTCGGACCATTGCGGTAAATAGAATAAAAGTAATCAGGCATCAGTAATCAGCCATACTAACGATAATAAAGTTTAAAAAATTTTGCTCAGTCTTCAATGGAACCGATATATGAAAGTCCACATAGTTATCCTTAAATACAGAAGTAAGCCCTCCAAATAGACATACTATGGCATAGTTCCTTATAATTTCTTTCAGTCTTTGATGTAACAGATACATGGAAGATCTGATAGTTATCTTTCCATGTGGAAGTAAGTTCTCAAACTGAATATACTATGATAGAGTTCCTGATAATTTCTGTCCGTCCTTGAAGTAACTGATATATGACAGCTCCCATAATTATTCTTGAATGGGTAAGTCCTCAAAATTGACATATTATAGCAAAGGCCCTCCCTCGTCTATAATGTCTGCCTTGGAATTGATGAATTTCATGAAAAAAAGACGGTTCACTGTGTTCTGTCAATAACTAGGATGAATCTTGATTCGAGGAAATCTTTTTAGCAAATAATCGAAAGCGACTCTTCTTTTAAGAACAAGTCAGCAAAGGTGATTTCTAATTCCATGTCCTGTACCCCAGCCTCCTCCACTAGTGTTGTCAATTTTTTTAATCCATCCAACATGTATGATCAGGGCTAAAAGACGAAATTTACCAACAAGTAAACTCAATATCCGTTGCGTCTGTTGAAGTGCGAGCAAATGCGAAAAATGGACTAATTCCAAACGTCCTTACAGTAAAACCTCAAAAAAAAAACTTATACGTCCCCAGAGCAGCTATCCAATTATTGATTGTCGTAGGCCCCAATATGCAATTTCCACAATATGTTTTATATTAGGCATATGCTAGTATTTGGGTCAAAAGAAGCGGAAAAAATGAAAGATAGGCGCCGTGTGCAGTCCTTGTTATATATAATGAGTATCTCGAATGATCGAAGACAGGTATCCCAAGTGTCTCCAAAATCTTCATTACATAACTAGATATCTATATATGTGCGGAGAGTATAATATAAGAGCATATACATATATGATGTGATGTAGTTTTGCCTTCTGCGGAAGAAGAAACAACGATAGGCAGTCCTCGGCGACAAAGCAATCTTACAGAAGTCGAGCGTCAGAACATTTTTCCATAAAACGAGTAAGAATAAAAAATTACAAATAATTTTAAGGACAGCTGCCGACCAATCAATATCTATCCCGCGGAGGCAGCTGAGTTGCAGTTATTGCCCTATTAAGAAATGGCTACGTTTATTCCCTTCCGAATTAATTGAACATTGCTTGGTAATAAAATATTTAATCTTGCTTAAATTAACAAACAAAGATAGAAACATTTTAAATACTCGCTAAAAATTATCATGCTGTTCTCGCTTGCATCACGAAATAAAATAATTTAGACGACATGTAAAAGTAAAAATTAGTCAACCAATATTCAAGTCAGAATTTCAGGCTGATCGGTTGAACAGCTAGTAAGTTACTGTGTCGAATTATCCTGATATAGAAATCTAGCATTACCGCAAAAACCAATGGGCCCGTCAGAACATCGAGATAAAGTATAAGGAAGCACTCGGCGATAGAAATGGAGAATGAACCGAGAGAGGACATAAGCAATCCCACTGGAAGTAACCGAAAGGGTTACCGGTAAAACATAAAGCTGGATGGCCGCCAGATGCTGTAAAATCTAGTTTTACTGGTGAATATTTACAGAGAAATTATGATATAAATTGATGCGGATAAATGACATTTCAGCTGTATAATTTTCAAACTGCGAACGCAGGCGCCACTATTCGGCCTTTTCGGTAGAATATTATATTGCTCACCTAGGGAGGAAAAGTAGACAAGTCCTTCCCACGTGCAAAATTACCACGTGGTATGCACGTGGGAAATGCTTGTCTGATTATCCTCCCGAGGCTTGCATACGATTTTTCTGTCGATATGCGGCGAAAGTGACGTTTCTAACCGAACGAAGTGAGGTTAGAATGCTCACTTTCGGCGCATGTAGGCAGAAATACTTAATTACGGGGGGAGTTCCAAATTATCCCCCCGACAACTCATGCTTAGGATATCAAGAACAAAAATATTATGTAAATCAATATTAATATGTATTAAGTAGATGTTAATAAGTTTAAGTAGACTAAAAAAACGCGATAGAATTTGAAAAATTGGAAAAGTCATTAATAAAATCCTCTCTAGAATGATTACGCGTTATTAACACTAATTTCAATTTAATTCACAAAAAGCCATTATCGTCTGCTTAAATTACTTACAATTTTTCCTTGAAGTCCAATGTTCTATTAGAGAAATAACAAATGAATCTGAATAAAAACAAGTCAAATACAACTAAAAACGAGGACATCCGTCGTCAGCGGGCTGGCCCTATGACCAGAGCATTCCAGTAGTGCACGTTCGACTCCCAATGATGAGAAAATTTCCATCGTCGGAAAAGGAACTGATAGGTTGTAGAGTTCATTATAAGTGAACTAGAGAGAAGGGCGAGTAGGGAATTATGCCGTGATACTGCGTACTGGGACTGGGACTGGGTACTGGGACGGGTTCCTAAAAGACATACTAATCATACCATTTGGCACCACCCAATTTATTCATTTTTACAAATATATCCCAAATTATAAAAATTCATCAAGGCTAATTCACTTGGCTTGCAGAATTTGATGAATATCCTCAAAGGCTGATTTCAAATACCTTATATATTCTGTCGCATCGCGATGATTATTGTAGCTCGTGACAACTGATCCAAGTCGATTATCTTGAATCATGTAACCGATACCATAGCCATTCTCCACAGTAGGACCAAAGCCTCCTCCCAGGACGTGAGGGCTGGATAAAGTAGAAGTCGATAGAATATTATGATTCATTTTAGTGTACGCTGGATCCTTGAAAATTAATGCAAGGTTCCCACTTTCATTCTGTTCGTTAATTTTTTTCAATGCAAATAAATGTCTGTCGAAACCTTGACCCATAGCCGCTTGTTTGGTGAGCGCGTTGTGTGCCTCACTACACTGAATAATCAACTTTTTATACTCATAATCATATGTTTTACAGGAACGATTCTCTACGATCGCTTTGCACAAAGCTTTGGTTTGGTTCGTACATGATCTTATTGTCTCAGTGCGACCATGTTTGAAAGCAGAGGTGCTGCAGGATTCGTATGTAGCCACTGCTCTTCCCTCACGTTTGTAAAGAGCTAATTGAAATGCTATTTGCATCATTGCATCAGGACTAATACCAATCGTTTTGCACTGCTTTTTACCGAATACTTCGGATATGTGGTGATCTATTGATAAACGACTCTGAGCCCAGTCTTTATATTTCGCTATCGCCTGATTCACAGTTACTCTTATGACATCGTCGACATTGAACTCTAATTTTTCAACGTCTGGGCCTGAAGGAGATAGTTCAGTTTGATCATTTGGATGGAAACTAGGGTTGAATTCTATATCGGCTTTCAAATCCTGCAACAATAATAAATGAACACAATCAATTGGCAAATCTGAGTGACAAGGAAATGAAAATTTATGAAAACACAAAGTAAGTAGAGCGAAAGATTATTTCTGATGGTTTTTGCACGCTTTTTTAATTTTTTATTTTCTATCTGCTCTTCCCACTTGCCTCCGATACACCGATAGATACGTAAAAGTGCCTTGAACAACATTTAAAAATGTTTACACACTGTTCAATCGGGAACATAAATTAATTAACTGAAAACGATCGACTTTTGAGCACCTAACGCCAAAAATGTCAACCGCGTCAATTGAGCTCATCCAATTGCAAAAATATTATCGGCATGAAGAGCGAAAAGGAAGGAAAGGTAAAAGAACATTTAAACCCGCGTCCTTACCACCCTCAACTTCGCCTCATATCGGTAATACACACACGGGTTAGAATGCCTTGTTTTCCTCCTTTGGCGCAGAATATACTGTTTCAACATGATTGCAAAGGGAACTTCGTGTTCTGCTGTCTGAAGAGCGGAACGCAACCGAACATGTCCCGCCTTTAGGAAGATACTGCCAAGCTCGAAAAGTCAAAACTTTCCACCCTAGGGCGGAAACTATTCCCTTTCCTTCCCGCTTATCAGGGAGCAAAGTGCGAACATTTCATGTAGGTGTGTTGGAAAAGAGCATGTGCACCTCATGGGGGAAAACATGACTTATGACTTTCCGCCCTTGATGTGCAATATACTATCCATCTAATATTCCCATTGTGAGCGTAAGTACCGTAGCGTGGTATTTGGCGACCGCCGGCGAATATATTATAACCATTTTTTCAGGTGTGGATTGCTTTTCTATGACTCCGACCCTTACCCCTATTAAAACTACTTTCACTGTGTAGTGCTTTCTTAGAAAAGAAGAATGGCAAGAAACAAATGTCAAAACTTTATTCACGCAATACACATGTGCTTCTCACAGGCAATGAGAATAGCTATCGCACGTCTGTCGCAATCATGGGAGTTTAAGCACACTATTGTAGCAGAACAGTGAGGAAAATGCCAGCACTTAATGTCTTTGATGCACTCCGGTGGTAACTTGGATGGTGGAAGCCCAAATCCCCGCAAGATCCTTGCAAATCGAAGCCAGGGCGCTCCCAGCAGGAGGAAAATGCCCGTTACGGAACCCAGTTGCGTAACCAATGGCGCCGTTCTTCCCTACGGGTTCCTCCAATTACTTTTATCTCCATACACTCTGAAATAGGGGATGGTTTGACAGAATCATGGATATATCCTCTACCTTCCCCCTCCCCCCATCGCCCGCCGATCTCGCAGAACTTGCTTAAATTCGCAGGCTTATCTACTCGATAACCTTTCACTCTAGGCAAACTGTTTTCTTTCGTTAAATATGATTTATAATTTCATCGATTATATGGTACAATAAACGGGGAAGATTATTCTCCGAGCCTGTTTAGAGTTTCTGGGTTCTCTAGAGATCTAATTTCCTAGAGGTCTAAGCGATTTTCACTCGATTATCGTGTTTGATTTTCCTCACATTTTTCCTGCGAACCCTTCGCTCGATTACCTACGCTCCTCGTCCGGACTTCTTAACACTCGTGTTTCTGGCTTACTTAAAGGGTCACGCCGGTAAAATTAAATTTTTTTTTCTCACGTCAGATGAACATTGCAAAACTTTGGTATCCATAGTGCCCGAAAAATTTCGTACTGGAAAAATACGATGATTGGCTGGACTAGAAATAGAACGAGTTGGACAACAGTCAACAGTATGAATTTGCGTTTTTTTTTCATTACAAAATTGACTTGGACCACAATTTCTAGTGGATTTGGGTGCATGAAGTTTCAAAATGACCAGAATACTTCACGGTACAAAGCTCAGAATCTCGCTTGAGGTTTGGATCAAAAAATGTTTCTTTCATATTATTTATATAATTTTAAGCACGTTCAGCATCATTCTTAAATATAATCATCCCGAAAATTAAAAAAAAGGATAAAACTAAAGGAACCACTGAGACAATGGAACTTCACCTTCCTTTCTCTCTAGAAATAATTAGGCTAGTTAGAATTATACCCCGAAATCGAAGGTGAGAGAAGAACGGAAAAGGTCGAGGATAACCTCAACTACTCCGGCCTCTCTCCCAGTAGGAAATAATTGATGAAGATGATTAGAAGATTAAAATAGCCATGACAACGAGAAAAAAACATAACGAAACAGAAAGGCTAGGAGATTATCCAGAATCCAGTGACCGGAAGAGGTTAGGCGCGCAGAGACCAACCAAACTATCGGAAAAACCGTCGACTCAGGAGCCACCACGCACTTTAGGGAACCTGGAACCCTAGCGATACTCCCTGGAGACCGACAGAATAGTAGCACCGATTAGATAAAGGAAAAATCCCATTCGCAAAGAGCAGATAGATACGAGCGGAAGGAAACTATCGACAAGGCTCCAGGAGGAGAGGTCGATAACTAGAACTACTACATACAATTTTGAAGATAGAGGAGAGATTTTTTCAAAATTGTTACGGTTTCAAACTAATAACAAAAGATGAATATTTTTTATAAATCAAAGGTGTGGAATCATTTTAAACTCGAAAATTTGACATTGAGATCGAAATGTGAACAAAACTGCTCACGTTGCTGTGTGTGTTTACCGGTGAGCACGTACGCGTTGGATAAACAAAACACTCAGCTTCTTGGATGCATGGTGTTCCAAAGTGGAGTCAATTTTCCATGGAGTAAAACAAAGATACGATCCAACATAACCAGTATAATAACATGAAATAATAATTTTTTTTTCTGCCTATATGCGCCGAAAGTGACGTTTCTAACCGAACGAAGTGAGGTTAGAATATCGACAGAAAAATCGTCTGTAACCCTCGGGAGGATCATCAGACAAGCATTTCCCACGTGCATACCACCCTCGCCTTCCGCTCGGGTGGTAATTTTGCACGTGGGAAGGACTTGTCTACTTTTCCTCCCTAGGTGAGCAATATACTATTGCATTGAATGGTGGCGGGGAGCTTACGAAAACGTACATCAGAAAGATTTTTTCAATTTTCAAGTTTATTCTCCATTTTATGAGTTGAAAAACATTATATTTGTATCGATGAAAAAATGTTGGATTCTAATTAAAACGTTCATTAAAATTGCCCTCACTACTGTAAAATTTTTGACAATTGCACTGAAACCAAGTCCCCCACATTCGCCGAAGCAAGCAGAAGTCAATTCAAAAAGCTCGACATTCTTGTATCACGGTGTGACATTTTGTAAAAAACAAACATTCCCTTTATTTCAAATAATGTCGGAGAAACATGATGCGAATACAATTGCGTTCTTCTCGCGAGAATGACTGCGGGTAGGAGCTAAAATCCCAAAATAAATCATCTCAGATCACTCTGTTGCTCAGCTGAATGCTATCTCTATGGCATTCAACCAATGCAGCCTAGAAAAGTATTTAAATGAAGGATTTTCTCAGTTATCTTCTTCGCATGTGTATCTACTCTTACGTTTGGATATTGTCCACCTTCTTAGAATGATTGGGAAATGGAAATGCTTCCCAAAAGATCGACCGCACATAAAAGATTTCTTTGTCCGAGCGGATGGAACATCAATTCACCGAACGGACTTAGAATCGTTCAAGTCAACTCTACATGCTACGTTAATTATCGCACTCTCTTCTAAGGTTGATACAGACAATCCTGAAGATCTTTACTTCCGTGCTCAAACGTTGCTTTAAAAATACATGAAGACTTCAGTTCTTAAAGCGGATCAAATCAAGGAAATTCTGGAGGATATGTGCAGATAGTAGCGATTTTGATGACTACGATGACAGTCAAAAGAAAAATGGAATAACATCGCTCATTCAAGCGAGCATCATATTAGTAATGTAGCAGATGAAATTTTGAAGAATGTACCTTCCCTCGCCACAATTAGAACTTGTCATGGTCGCAATAGGCCAACCTCACGAAGTGTAACAGCTTTGAACATTGATCTAAGTCCATTGTATAAAAACGGTATAGCAGGCCTTCCAGAATCGCTAAGTGAATTGAATCGGGAATATTGGGAATCCTGTAAAACTTGCAATGCAAAGAGAACAACCTCCTTCAAACATGGTGATCATCTTTTTATTGACTTAGAATCGTTACAATGGGACAGTCTTGCTAGGAATTAAAACTACCACGAAGACTATGAAAAACAATTATCACTTACAGATTTACCTATTTGTTTAAACTTTGGTGGTAGAGTTTACAAATTAGTCGGGGCTATTAAATTTCTTCAAGGACATTATCGACCACTAATTTTAAGAAATAATAAACTTTCCACTTTGTGGGAATTACATAATGGGATTTCTAGTTCGTTGCAAATTCGAAAATTGAACGAATTAGAAGTAAAGCAAAAAGATTCATTTATTTGCTTTTAAATATTCGATGTGAATTGAACCAATGACTCCATAAATCATTTTTCTAATAAAATGATGAATTATTTTATTGCAATAATTTGTGACGTGACATTTTCTCACGACCGAAAATGCCTGTCACCTTCGTCCTTCCTCCCTATGGCCTCCTCGCCGATACAAAAAAAAACACGGACAAAAATCGGGACCTAAAAAGGTTGCCGGGCGCCAGCTAATTTTCTAAGGTCGAGGTCGAATCAGCTTAAGCCTAACGAAAAATCAGAACGGAACTCCAAACTTACTCAATCTAGCGCAGCGAAAGGGTTAAGGGAGAGGTAACGGATAGGTTGTGGTTATAGTGCTAGGTTGTGGAGAGAGAGGTGGATTCGGGGGAAAAGGGCACAAATGTTCCAAAAAAACAACTGAGAGAAATACGAAGAAAGAAAAAATAGGCTCTATTAATCGGTATGCGACTTTTTGGCGCCGACGTTTTGGCGTCCCTTTTTTGACGCCGATACATTTTGGCGCTGATTTTTTGGGCGCCCAATGAAATTTCGGCGCTGAAAAATAAAAGTTACGAAGATGCGCAGAACGCAAGGTGACATTTTTTCCATCGAAAATGAATGAAGAAAAAATCGAAGAATTATAAGTGCGAGAGAAAAATAGTTCTACGGGAAGAATGAAAATATAAATATATCATAAAAACATATATATATATATATATATACGTTTTTTTTGTCCTTGTAGAAAAGGTTACCTTCATACTGCACATCTCCATGACTTATGATATAAAAATATATACTAAGCTTCATGAGTTATTTCATTCCCTATCTTTCTCGTATTATTTTCCTCTTCTCAGCGCAAATATTTCGACACCCAGCGTTCCAAACCAAAACAGACAACTGTCAATATTTACATAGCGCCCATTGAAAAATTCTCAGACATTTTTAAATTTTCGAAAATTATTCCCACATAAATTTTAATTCGCGAAAATATATATGGGCGCCAAAAAGCCTGCGAGCCAAAAAATCCGGCGCCAAAAAGGTGGCGCCAAAAAATCCTGCTCCGTCTATTAATTCACTTTAACTGACTGCTTTATTCGACGATTTCAACAAGTTATGAAATTCTCTCCAGTTGACCGAGGTCAACGGTACAAAATCCCTGAATGATTCGGAGGCCCCGTAGAATCGATTGCTATCAGTCTCAAACCATGAAAAAGAACTTCCACGTAGTTCTGCGCGGTGCAGGATTTTCCCAACCCCGTGTAACCTCAAGATAATTACCAATCGACGATTTAAGGAGCGATCGGTATTTTAAATTATCGAAATAGACTATTGAAGGGCCGTCGATTATAGCCCAAATCTGGCAAATCGCCGCGAAAATCCTCCGAGAGGACCAGAAGGAGGCGAAGAGGAAGAGAGAGAGAGAGTTGGGAATAGTGCGCGGGAGATATAGCGCGAAATTCAACGTGCACGGGGCGCGTTATGATAAGTTCTTAACGGTTTTAATTTCCCCGGGCCATAACGGGTCAACCGATCGAGCCCGAGTAAAGTCCACCACCGAGGGGGATAACTCGCGTACATCCTCCCAAAATTAGGGATTTTCACCGCGTACGGGGATCGAGATATCTCAGTTTTCTGGAACGAGAATTTTCCAATGCCGTTGACCCAGAGTTCTCGCTCGACAGTAAGCGGAGCGTAGTGGGGGAAATACCCAAGGCCTTGATAGCACGTATGCCGATCAAGGCCAATCGAGAAAAATTCTCACATTCCACGGGGGTTTTTGACGGTTTCTCCGGGAATTTTTACTGGCATTTTCACACGGAATGACCCAAAACTTCTACGGGGACGGTCCCCTGGGATTAATAACCCTTCACACGCGGTCGGCTATGGTTTCCAGGTCAACCGTGGCCGAAAAACATTCGCGAACACGTCAACGCAGGGAAAACGCCGTTCGATCCGTTGATCGAACGGGATATTTTTCATTCGTGAATCACAAGAACGGGTCTCAAGTCACCGGGGTGACTAGGAGAATTAATTAGAATATTCTCTGACCTTGGCACGGGCCTTGTGCCCAGGGTCGGATCCTCCCATTGCGTCCTTTTGCATCCTCGTGAACAAACTCCCTTATCACCTTCGTGTCCTGGTGATAACTGCCAAAAAGATAGCCGGCGTCACCCAGCGCGCTAGACCTTCCCATTCAAATTTGAATAAGGGAATATAAATCTCCGAATTGTGACCCTTAAGTGCGATTATCGCGACTAGCCTTACCCGGTCGGCTCCCCGGGGATCCATGGACAGAAAATTTTTACCTGAAAACACCCTACGCGACAAACACAATCGGCAATTCAGGGGGGTGTTAGCCGTAACACCCCTAATGACCTGCCACCCTTAAACGTATTCGAAAACACCTTACGGATCCCTCCCTTTGGGGTGCTGGCACTTGCAGCCAGATTGTTCATCGCGGGCAGATTTCGCGAACGGAGTTCCTTCAGCCCACGTCGGATGATAATTTTAATTATCGCTTTTGGCGGCGCGATTAGAGGACCGACACGATTTCCCCTGCAATTAATCATTCCCTGAATTATTCCCTAAACCTAACCTCTCCTAAAATTTTCCCGACGGGAACCCTCCCCTAAATCCGCTCCGTAATAGGCGTAACCGTCGGCCGATTCGCAGAGATTCGCGAAAAGGCGGTCATTAATTTAATTAGTTTTTTTTTCTTTTCTTCTTCTCCACAATTTGTGGGACCATGAGTTAGCGTGGTCCTCTCCTTCTCTCCCGCTCCACAAATTTTGATGTCCGTCACAAATTATTCTCTCCTTAACTCAATAGTTTAAAATTTCCCCTTCCCGGAGCATTAACAAAATGTTGAACTACAAAATACAATGGAATTCGTGAAATTATTTGTAGAAAAATAGTTGTTCCTCACAAACTATTAAAATATTTTTACTAGAATGCATTACATTCCATTCTTCTTAATGTTGGAATATGAGCCAAATTCTCACTACTAATTTTAAAATCATTCTATGGTTATTCGTGATTTATGAAAATTTGTTACGTGTATACAAATTTTACAGCAACTTTAAAAAACAGCAAATTATTTTGACTGTGAATATCAAGTATCCGGCGACTCACCTATCAATTTCCTCCTTAAAGTAGTTTAATCGTCAATCCTGAAGAGATCGCTCAACTACTAATGGAGAAATTATTCTACAATCTTCTACGTGATACCTTGCTTTGAAAACATGATTATAAATTTGAATCGGTAAGAACCATGCCTGTAATTAGTCCTTATCGGTGACTTATTAAAAACCGGAAAAATTCGTTTTTCTCAAACTATGAAAATATGTTGTTGCTAGAATCTCCTACATTCCATTCTTGATACTGTGGCAAGACGAGCGATACTCTCAGTAATCATGTAAGTATCAATCTATAGTTATTCGTGATTTGTGAAAATTTATAGCCTGGAAAAAAATTCTACACTAACTACAAAAAAGTAGAAGCCATTTTGACTCTGAATATCATGTATGCGGCGAGTCACCGATAAATTTTATCCTTAAAGTGGTTTATACAGCGATCTTAAAGTGATCGCTCAACTACAAATGAAGAAATGCCTGCAACAATCATTGACAGGTCAAGGTTCTTTGAGTGCATGGTAAAAATGCTGTATTGATCACAATCAAGCCTGTAATTGATCCGTTTCAGTGATTTATTAAAAAAAACAAAACGTAGTTTTCCACAACTTACAAAAATGTGTGAACTGCAATTCATTACATCATTCTATAGTTATTGACCCTTTATGAAATATATTGGTCAGTCATGACAATTCAAAAACAACATACACCAACTACAAAAAATTACAAATCATTAAGGAAGCCCCGTGCGCCCATTTTACTGCCATTGTCAGCGAGAAGACCCTACAGTGTCTAAAAGCCTGCAATTCTGGACCTCATTGCGGGACTCAAAGAGCGTCGATCAAGATGCTCGAAAAGAACCGCACTGATGGACAAGGAGCGACCGAGAAAGACAAGTGAGCTCTTCAATGGCTTACGGGTCGATCGAAATTGTTCAGATCAACTTGCATCACAGTAAAAGTGCATCTGCCATCTTATGCCGGACCCTTGCAGAGATGCAAATGCAGATTCTGCAATGAAACAAAAGAGGACAGTTTATACATCCTGTGCGACTGTATGGCATTAGCAGCGGCGAAACTATGCTGGTGGGCCACGGTTTTCCTTACCACTAGTCAAATCGCGAGCAAGGAGGCAACCGATGCGTTAAGACTGGCAAAAAAAGCCGGGCTGCACATATAATACGAACCTCAAACAAGCGGAGTTACAATAATTCTAACTTGAGTTCGGTGGCATTGTGGAGGCCAGTCCGAGCCTCCGCATTTATTAATCTAATTAAAAATCTAAAGATTCGCAAAGTTACCTCGCGGCTACACATCAAAAAATGATTACTACAATGATCTAATGGTCCATCCGTTTCGAATATCTGATCTAATTCGCCAACCTATTAGAATCTACTCTGTAGTTAGCCCTTGGTGGTGAGTTATTGATCAATAAAGATGTTCGTCTTCTGGAAACAATAAAAATGGTCGCACTACAATTAACTACTTTTCATTTTCGGTACGCTAGGAGGACGACCGAAGCTCTCGGTAATAATTCTTGCATCATTGAAAAGTTAATGATGATCTATGAGTTGTAACATGGTATTTCACCCGTTACTATTTCTCGACCGTTTCGCGATTTCAGAGACTTCCACCAGACGGGAAGTCCCTTTCAGTGGCGAGAGTCTTGAGTAGAGTGAAAGAAAATATGTTTGATTGATTTTATTTGTTTTATTTTCATTAATTTACCTTGACGCCGGAAGTGACCCAGAGATTCGTGCACGTGGCTGTTGGAGATCATCAAATATTCATTTAATATTGATGTGAGAGAATTATTTCTCTCAGAGCAGCGGTGGAAGCAGGGTGTATTTTAAGTTATTCAGGATGCGTTTAGGATATGTTAATATGGTGTAACGAGCATCGGGGATGCCCGTTAGGATCCCCAATAAAAATCCAAAAATGGAGAGAGAGAGAGAGGCAGTTGGGACGTAGGTTAGGTTTAGGGATATTAGGATTTTCCCCCTTCGGGGTGGTTCAGGGAATTTAGGGTTAAGGTTAAGGTGAGTTTCAGGATCGGGTTAGGTCCGGCGAAAGACGCCGGCGCTCCAGGTGAAAGGGTTTAAGGGGCTGATTGGTACGGGTGGAAGGCCGTACGGGGTAAAAATATTAACAACCCCGACGGATTGCCAAAGACTGATTGCGGGTGGAAGGTCGTACGGGGTAGATTCAGTCACTACCCTTACGAATTGCCAAGACTGAATACGGGTGGAAGGCCGCACGAGATAAAATCAGTCGTTATCTCGGCGGATTGCCAGAAATTAATTAACGGTTAAGTTTAGAAATATTAGGTTAAGGTTAGAGATTAAGGTCTTTCAGTCCCGAGAATCCAGGGGAACCGATCCTGAGGAGATACGCATGGTGGAATTAATTTTAGTGATGGGGAATTAATTCAAATTTGAATTAATTCTCCCGCGAAGGGTTTGACCCAGAATAGGGTAGAGGGATCCACCAATCGACACCCGATCGATTGGTAGGCGTGATTAGGGGGTCAGCGCAGCGCGACACTGACCTCCGAAAATTAGTTACGCATTAACCGCGATAGCATCGACACGTGAGTGAGTAGTGAGACGTGATAGTGCACCATCCCGAGGACACCAGGACAATTAGCTGCCACCAGGATGGTCCAAAAACGAAAGAGAAGGGCAGTGAGAAAATCCATCGTGAGTTTTTCCGGTTATTTCGATTTATTTTCCCCTTTTTGGCGGCTCCCCGATAATTTTTGGCGGTTGTAATATTTTTCCGAGCCATGGAAATGGCGTCGGTTGTGTCCCCCAAATTTTGGGTGGTTTTAGAGAAGTTGTGGAGGATTTTTCCGAATAATTTCGGTTCAAATTATCCCCCAGTGCGGTTGGGAGGTCATCGGTGTAATTTATGGGGTTTTGGGGGTAATTTTAAGTGGATTTTTGGGTGAAATTGTCCACGGCCAACGAACAAGGCCCGTGGTTTTCCCTCGTGGCGCAATCGAGGCCGCCACGAGTGGCTGTATGCAACAGGTGGGATATCGCGCGTTAGATTTCCTTGTGATTATTAATTGTTTTAAGGGGTTAATTATGGGCCCTTGCGCCTGAATTTTTGTAGGATTGTGGGGGATGATGTCCCGGACCAGATGGTCCAGGGTTTTCCGGAATCTGCCGAGCGGATTCCGAGTTATGGATTTTTTCCGCCATCTCGGAAATTTTTCTTTTGGGACCATGTTTTCTCGGCGTTTTGCACTATTCCCTATCGACCTGTACACTCCCCGGGAGACCGATTTTTTTACCCTTCATTGAGAATGTTAGAATTTTATCTCGGGGGCGTCAGCGCTAGGCGGA
The DNA here is from genome assembly GCF_000806365.1 of Fopius arisanus. NCBI lineage: Eukaryota > Metazoa > Arthropoda > Insecta > Hymenoptera > Braconidae > Fopius > Fopius arisanus. The sequence goes on from NW_011887985.1 coordinate 36,525, forward strand.
GCTAAGCGCCTGATTGGCGGAACTTAAAAAATTCATAACTTTTTAACAAAGCTTCTAATTGAAAAACTAAAAAATACGGGTTTCTAAAAAAAACCCTCCTCTACTTCCCCTTACACGGTGTACATTCCTTTTTGATTCACGCTGTATATACCGCTTATTGAAATTTTTCTTTAACTACAATAAATGACAGATCATTCCGTCTTAGAAAGCCAAGTGTCCGGCAACCTGTCAATTAATTTTGTTCTTACGGTATTTAAACAATGAATTCTGGTGTAATGGCTGAACTACAAATGACAAAAATATTATTACAATCATCTTCGCCTCAGTCTGCTTTGAATATGCAGTCAACTTCTTCAATCGGAACCCTTGTCAGTGAGATATTGATAAATAAACTGTTGGGCTTCTGGACACTATGAAAATGGTTGCACTACAGTCAACTATTTTTCTGCCTACATGCACCGAAAGTGAGCATTCTAACCTCACTTCGTTCGGTTAGAAACGTCAGTTTCGCCGCATTTCGGCAGAAAAATCATATGCAACCCTCGGGAAGATAATCAGACAAGCAATTCCCACGTGCATACCACCCTCGCCTTTGGCTCGGGTGTTAATTTTGCACGTGGAAAGGACTCGTCTACTTTTCCTCCCTAGGTGAGCAATATACTATTTCCTTTTCGATACGATTATCAGGGTGATCAATGTAGGTCTGAGAAGATTTTTCAAAAGGCGCCGGTACACTGTGTTAATGTCTCCTGCTGTTGCAGCTGCCTCAAATGATGGATAATGCTCCTCCTACATCTCAAATTGATTATCGTTTGACATTTTGAGAGATAGTTTTCGAAAGAATTTTATTCTTTAGCAATCTTAAACTTGACTATTCATGGAGAATGGTATCTCACATGAACGATATTGAAGATTCAACTGATGAGATTTCCTGAACATGTTTATATGTGAGCTGAAATATTGATCTTATTGGGAGGTGGAGGAGAGGGAATTATGGATTTCAACGAAATTATACACAAATACATCCATACTTAATTTTATTCGATCGACTAAAACTGCCTCATGCGTGAACTTTCCGTCACCATCAAGTTCTAGTGCGGAAATTGCAAATTCTTTCACAAGAAACTCGTTGCCAAAATTTTTGAATCCTTCAATATCAATGACAGCTGCCATATTGCACGAGTGACTGTAGATGTCTCTCAATCTTCTAACGAGCAACAACCACCGAATTTTTTGTGTGTATATGGTATAATCATTTTGAGCATGTCGGGGGGGGGGGGGGGATACCAACTTGCTCACGTTTTCATAATATTAGTTTTAAAAAATACCTATCTGATTTCATAGGGTCTCGGTACCGAGAAACAACAGAACCTGTTGAAAATTTCGAGAAATATTCTTCCGTTGGACTTCTTACTAAACACTTTTTCATATAATTGAGCCCTGTCTGCCCACTCACCTATTCCTAATATTAATACCATAGTCATTAAGATGGACTGGTGATAACATTTTTATATATTTCAAGTTCTCCAGCTGTTTGATGAAAAAATATGACTGAAAGGGGGGGGGGGGGTCGCTCGCTGAGTAGACGTCTGTGATTGCTGATCGTCCAACAATAACAAGTAATTGGATTTCAACTTGTGAAGTGATCACAATTCGTCAATTTATTGGAGAGGATGACGCGAGGAGTGCAAGGAGTCGATCACCTCGTCAGATGAAGTGATAGAGATTAGAAACTTTGCCGATAATGATGATGATGCTTGGGATGCTCCTACCCAATCAGGTCAGCACCCCATCGCACCTGATGTCGGTGAAAACGTGGATGATTCGCCAGAGAGTCCAAAAACAGACCCTGAGTCTCGAAAGAGTCCAACATCTGTGGAGAAGGGTATTGTAGACTCTCCAGCAAGCCCAGACCGCGACTCCCTAGAGACACTCCGGCACCTGAGGACAAAAGCTTGGGCGGTGCGCTAAACTCATCAGTACACTCAATGGATATTGATCCACCCACCACCTGCCTCGAGAATCCAGAAATATCCATCATCCCGAGGTAACATCAACAACAAGAACACCTGTGAATGCTGAAATCGCATTGCATGATTCTGCGGTATAGGGTGTAGAACCATTCGTTAGAGTGGCGGAAGCTGTCTGTTCGCCAGCTGATGATAATTCAGATGATGATATGGAACCTGTCCGAATTTTCGTAACCGAAGAATGGGAAGCTGTGATGTCAGAAATGGGCTATGAAATTAAACGTGAATGTGATTGTATTGCATGGTTCATGGATGAACTAAAGAAAATCTGAGGGATGGTATATGATAAACTGAGAACGATTGTACTAATGGAGCCGCTCACGTCTGCACAGTCCCAAGAATTCTCAGCAGCCCAAGTGTGTCATATATGTGAGCGGCCATTCAATTTAACCGAGATTAAACATCCAGATCATTGCCACTTCACAGGTAAATATCGTGGAGCTGCTCATGGTGGATGCAATGTAAACTACAATAATTCGTATGAAATGCCAGTGGTCTTTCACAATCTTTCGGGGTATGACGTCTATTTTATCATTTTGAATTTGGTGAAGGAGATCAATGGATTTGTCGTGTTGCTGCCTTCACACAATAAAGTATACATTTCATTCAATAAATCTATTCCATAAACAAAATTCAACTCAAGATTTATTGATTAATTCAGTTTTATGGCTAGTAGCCGAGAAAAATTGACCTCCTGCTTGACTGATGAATATAAAACAATTACACGAGCACATTGCAACGCTAAGCAATTCCATTTACTAATGTGAAAAGGTGTTTTTCCGTACGAATATTTGGATAATTGGATTTAGATACAGAGATGCGAGCAAAATTGACAAATGAACTTGAAATTAATTCCTTCACTTTAATGAGCAATGCGGTGTTAGAAAAAATGATGGAAAATGTGAGAACGCACAGAGATGTCAAGATATGGCGCGAGAGCTTGCATCGCCCAACCAAATTTTCACGGCAGTCTAATTTTCGATGATAATATGACGATCATTAAACAAGTGCAAATCCGATTCAATAAACCAATTTACATTGGAGTTGCCATCTTGGACTTGTCAAAAATTTACATCTACGATTTCCACTATAATTATGTGAAACGTGAGTTTGAAAAGCAATCAAAATTAACGTACACAGGCACAGACAACCTTTTATATCAGTTCAATTTCCCGACATTTATCACTTCATCAAAAGATATATTTCGAAGTTGGACACTTCCGACTACCCAACAGAAAATGTGTATCAAATACCAAGAGTGAATACAAAAGTGATAGGTTTAATGACGGATGAATGTAATCGTAAAATTATGACTGATTTTGTCGGCCGGCGTCCCAAGCTTTATACTTTTAAGGTGTTGGATGATGTGCGAGAGAAAAAACGAGCCAAGGGCGTGAAATGCGCAACACTGAGAACAATTACTGTTTGAAATATCGTTACTTAGAGAAACATGGTCAGGTTGTTTTAATCAGAAGCACTGCAGACTTGTAGATAACAATTATAGTATTTATTCATGAGTGAACTTGAGTGTAAAAATGAACAGTGTAACAATGACGATATGCTCAATAAAAACCGAAATCAGCAGCACGCTATACACACTCTTTTTAACGAAAAGTACGTTGAAAAACACTAACAGCGCTCTCACACACCAATATGCACATGACAAATTATTGTGTTCCAACTTATCAATAACTGATGAGATGTCATCCTCAACAATTACTTTTGAAGACTATAAAAATTGTCTCTTTCAGTAGAAGAAACTAGTGAAATCTCAGTATTTGATTCAAAGTCGATAACATCAAGTTTACACGGTGAAACAGAATAAATTAGCACTGAGCTATGAGGATGACAAGAGACTAATTTTGCTTCATTCAACAGACACTCTACCTCATGGTTACACTGAATAAAAGACACAAATTTTTCCAAATAATGTTTTTTTAAATTTTTATTATAAAATTACATTTCATTAGAGTCTATCGAACTGTTCTGAGTATTATCCAATGCCAGCCACTATACGTATTCATTCTCCCCCCTCCTCTTCAGCACTTTCTAAATGAGAAACACATCTGGATAAGTGACGTGATGTTAACTCTTCTTGGTGGAAGCCACTTTCGATTGCATCTTTCCCATCATCCAGCTTTTATGTTAGAAGATCGATATTTTGCACTTTTTTCATTGTAAATGTTTCGGTTGCCCAGTTGAGGGTGTATCCTATTTCGAAAACAGTTGTGTAATTGCTGCTTCGCACTTTATCACCTACTTTACATTTACTTTTCCCCTCCTTTTCCTTTCGTACGTTCCCATAAATTGATTTCACCAAAGATTTTTCATTCTTGGATGTAAGATCTTTATGCTTCATCTTGAGAATTGTGTCCACATTTTATTTTTCAATGTTCTATTGAAGCGTTCACACATTGATGTCTTGAGGTTGCTGAAGGTCGAATACATCCGTATGTTATGCCGCTTCATGGGAGCTTGGAAATTTTTATTGTAAAACTCTTTGCCTTGATCAACATGGAGTTTTTTTGGAATACGCCCCTCTGGCAAGATGAGATTCATGGTATCCACAACGTCATTGACACTTTTTGATTTAATAGGAATGGCCCATGCATACATAAAGTATCGATTACAGTTACAAGATATCGATAATTTTTGTTGCTGTGTACATATTTAATCATATTCACGAGATCAGCCTGTCATGTTTCATCCAGCCCACAAATGATGAATGAAGTTCCTCTGCTATTGTTCGCCTCTTGTGACTCCATCTCTTTGTTCATCAATCTTTGGAATTGCAGGTTGGTTTAATACTAATTTTTTCTCGACTCTCACGAAACGCTTAGCAAATACACTTTCCAAATCCCTCAGAATCCTCTCTTGGATTTCCAATTGTTTAACAACTTTTTCACGTTCAGCATTCAAACGTTAATGCAAAATATGATTAGAGGAGATTAGAGGTTCAATAATACGTATAAATTTTTCCGTAGGATTTTTGCGTCTCACTGCCTTATTTGGATCATAGTACAATCGATGTGCATTCGTACGGCGCAGAATTTCACCATAGTGCATTTGATCTGTGGATATCACATTCGCTGTTTCTGGATTTCTATGGAATATCAAAGATGCGAAACCGGGAGTTAAGCGAAACTGCTTGTCACCAATAGTCATTCTATCTCCATTGAAGATCAGCTCAGCATTTTCAATTTTGCATTGGCCATCTACTCTTCGAACCCCAAATTGTTTATCAAAATGTCTGTCATCTTTTGTGCCGAACATGCTGAGATACTACTGCAGGACATACCCAACATCAGATTGAGCATGTGATTCATCAGCTGGGTCTACGAACAGTGAGGCCACCGCATTCTTGGAATAGTCAACTTGACTACTTGACGGTTTTAGGTTTATTGAGGACTACTTATTGTTGTTGTAGTTTTCTGTTTATAATCGTCCACTCCCTCTCCTCTTCCGCCTCTTTTGTCACAATAATATTTTCATTTATTTCTTTCTTCGTTTTTTTCTAGATTGCGCCTTGATTAATTACAGGTTTCAAGGCCTCATTCACGAATTGATGAATTCATTTGATGAATGGCTTTGCTGGCATCAGCAATATAATAAAATACGTCAGACTCCTCTTGCAAGAGAGCTGGTCGTACGTTGAAGATTTTACGTTCAATTCAACGATGTCCCTCATGCAATTCACAATTTTTATTGATGGCAATAAAGCCATGCTTATCATTATTCCAAGAAGCAGAACACAAATCTTTGAACTCTGGGTATGGTTTGTCTAGATTAACATGATCCTGATAAATTTACTTCAATTCCATTTCATCCTGACGAAAGAGAATGAGTCAATTTATATTATTACGTATCAAGTGTATTGGAATAGGTGCATAGGTCTGACAAACATAGAAGCAGTCTACACCTTGATGGCGACCCATGCCAAATAATACGCCCATATTATCCTGTATTTTATACGCGACATCACCAAGTATCATGAAAGAATTTGGATGAATTTCCTCAGGTCTGACCACCTCTTCGTGATCACTGAATGGAAAATAGCCAATAACTTTCACTGTTGCCAAGAATTTTTTCAAAAACTGATATTTTGGGTAATTTAAGGACTTGAAGTAAACATATACATTTTGAAATCTCACTCCATTGAAGTGGGTGATGAGAGCGAACAGGGCATTCGTTTTGCCGCAGTTTGAGGGCCCAGAGACAATGGAACGTACAGTATTGCATAAAAGTGGGCCGTGACGATTCTTTTGTTTATCTTTCTTTTTCTCGGTAATTTTATCGGAATTCAGCACTGGTAACTTCACACTTTGCTGCTTAAACCCCATCTTGACAACTGCTAGCAAGCTCCATAAATACACGACATTTCTAGACTTCTACTTCAGTCTGTACCAAATCATGGTGGTGTGCAAGAGTGTTAGGAACGCGGGAGGGTAGAGGAATTGTCAACGATATCATCAACAAGTTACCTATTGCATTGCATATACCGGGTTACCAGTACTGTGGACCGGGAACCAAGTTGGCTAGACGATTAGCACGGGGTGATCCTGGGATAAATTAATTAGACAAGGCGTGTAAAGAGCACAATATAGCATATTAAAAAAATAAAGAGAATTTCCCAGCTACTTACACCACTGATAGAATTCCGGGGGATAAAGCTCTGCACCGAAAGACACTAGTCTTGGTGAGAAGGCGGCTGCTTGGACTGTGAGTAACCGCATAAAGATGCAACGAATTCGGTATGGCGCTAAATATTAGTGCTACTACATCAGCTGTGGTGCTGGTGGTGGGAAGAACCGTAGAGGAGGAGGTGTGAAGAAGAAGATACCACGTCGACAGATTATACGAGCTGCCGGAGGCTCCATGCTGCCTGGACCCAATGCTGTGAAGAGTGCACGTAAAGATGCACGTGAAGCAGGTAAAAATGCTGGAGGGAGGAAAAAAATGTCTCCTACTCCTCGAGTTCTCCCCATCCCATCCAAAATTGGTGAAATTTTACCAGCATTTTTAATTCCACTATTTGCGGGACTCAGTGCAACAGGTGCTATAGCAGGTAGAGCTGCTGGTATAGCCAAAGCTATAACAGTTCTAAATGTGGGGATAATTTTTAAGCAAAAGTAAATCAAATGTATAACCCTGCTAAACTAACATTAGTTATTGATTCACCCTCACTGAATGCACTTAATTAATACACTTAATGGATACACCGAATTGATACACTTAATTGTAGTCATCTGGTGACGCCGTCTGGGGCAATCCCTGGCAACAGCGTTTCGGTCTTCAGACCCATTGAATACAGTCCGGGTCCCAGGACCAATCGTAAACCTGAAGTACAAAACTTCCGAAGTAAATATTAATTGGAATCTATGTAATGGACCTTAGCGGACGGGTTCGTTGATAGCGATAGATCATTCGTAGATAATTAGGAATGAATATCTTTCAGAGAGAATCAACTTCTTTAGTAATCAAACGATTTATTAAAATAAAGTCTTTGTATGATTCCGTAGTTATCAGACATTATAAGTTACAAGAAGGTGTGTGGCAAACTAACTAACTGACCCAGAGGCAACGAATAAACGAGCTTATATTTCATCGTGGATTCGATTGCAACAAGCGTTTTCTCTTTGTTTTACACTTGCAGAGGCATCGGATGACGTCCCATGTGCCATAGCCGTTGATGGCGCGAAGTGCCGACACTGCACCACAGTGATCCACATTATGACGAATATACGCGGGCTCAATCCACAAATATTAGGGTTCATTTATACTTTAAAATTAGCATTCTCTGCTTCGACATTATATGTTTTGTATAAGATATGCCACTTCGCGTGTCCTCATATTATGTAGATCAATGAGAAATTACTTAATCCAACTTCATAATTAATTATATTTCTGGGGCATAACACCAATAATAAACTCGAGCTATGTTAATAAAAGTATCTCCCTTAGACAACACGCCCTGGGAAATCCCCGATACTAGATCAACATGCCAGAACCAGATTGAAAGAGAGGAAACGTCACAACCGCACCATGGAATTCATCGCTCTCGGAAAGGAAATATACATAAAACCATATAAATCTGGGTTGGGTTTACATTTGAATCTAAAAAACTTGTCAAACTACCACACCGAGACCTCACTCATGGTGATTCGTTGCGTTATCGCGAGGTGGACCTTGGAAATCTGAATGAGCTATAGTCAATCTTGATGGTGAAGATGGCGCCGGCACTCATTTGGTTGCCTTTAGAAGGAAGAATCATAAAGTCATCTAGTTCGACAGTTATGGCAATGTGCGTCCACCTCAAGAGCTGATTAATCACTTCGCTGACGGTAGTGTTGTAAAATATAATCCTATAAAATAATCAAGACTATGATACTATCATCTGTGGGCATTTATGTTTGAAATTTCTCGTTGTTAATTAATATAAAGCTACAAAAAAGTTCATAATTATATCTGATAAACGTTGACTATCATGAGTGATGCATTTACCTTGAGCCTGTCGGGCCGATCTTTAATACTTGAGGAATGCTATTTTCCACCCATTGAATTATCACCGAAGAAATTGTATAGTGTTGGGCTTTCCCATTTCTCAGGTACCATTTATTTCCTAATATCGACGAAGGATGTAATAAAGTTTACATTGAACAAGACGGATTGACAATAAAAGTGAATCGTTTTCGAAGTGGAATGACTATTCCACCTTAGTCTCCAAAAGATGATACGAGGCAACATAATAAGTCTAATAATTTGAAATTATCTTGCTTTTTTGGTTTTTACATCGAACGCTTACGACGCAGAACAAAAAGAAATTAATTGGTCCTTTTTTAACTGAATGTTTCCAATATAATTGAACTGGAACATCAAGTACTTTATTCAAATAGATAATAACTGATTGATAATAAGTAACAGTAACAGTAACAGTAATATGATAATAAAACAGACGTGAATCAATTTAATTTTTCAATAAAATCTCTTGAGGCTCAGTGAATGTCGAATGCTTTGCGTGTTTACCGATGTGCAGGTACGCATAAACATTGGTTGTGACCTCGCTGGGATCATGACATAGTGATGGAAAAGTTCATGTGAACAAGTGCAAAAGTCATTGACCTCATAAGGTGAGATGGTGGAGATCGAAGAAATTCAGAGTTGCGTGGATAAGAATTTATTGGAAAGTTGGTATAAACGATTTCTCAGAAAAAAAATTGACCGTTACCAATGTAAGCGCTTTTCTAGAAATCAATAATGCTTTCCACGAATACAATTTTAGATGAAACGAAATTTGGATAGACTGGTGGAGGGGATAAGGAGATATAAATCGCGAATTTTCAGGGAGCACTTTAGTTGTAATCATGGAGAACCTCTCACCAGAAGATATACGCTATTTGAATAGTACTCCGCCGTACTGTCCCGACTTTGAGGATATAGTGGAGAAGCATTACGGTGATGGTCCACCGGAAAATATCTGGAATGTCATCAAGTGATGTGCTGCTTTTGGAGAGGAATTATGCTGCTGTGAGAAAGAAGAATGAGGAAGATGCTTCAGATGACTCACTCCTGCCATTATCCATCCACATTGGGAAAAAACTGACTGTTATTCTCAACTGGATCGAAGAATTGATAGTGAGAGTGGATGATAATTTTGTGCGAGATCGTTGGGTCAGTTCATGGAGCAGTGGATTGAAGAGAAAAAGAGGGCCAAACCTGTATGAGAAAAATTCAGCAGCGCCTATGCTGGGCATTCTACATGAACTCAAAGTCGGTGTAAACATAATGTTTGAATCATTGAAAACCGAGGCAGACTCGGCTCTTGGTCGTGATGTTATTGATGAGAAATGAAAATATTTTCTTTTCCAATAATTATTGTTTATTTATTTATTTATTCAACTGAATGATTACATTTTTCTTGTTCAAATAAATTTCTTGACGCTGCCGGTGAGTAAGCTGTATTTGACAATTCGAACGTGTAAGATCAAGCAGTAGGCTGCGGTATTGGGATAGAAGATCTCTGATGATTCAAACTCCAGACGAATGTCCACAGGTCCGGATTTCAAGAACTCATTCTGCTTGGAGCAACCGATGACAATGAGTGGTGCTGTTTTCAAGAAGTCCGCTCTGCTGAATAGTGGTTCTGGCTTTTTATGGTAATAGGACGCTTGGAAGCTGGTGTATATATCGTAGAGTAGAGCGGATTGGTTGTGTGCAATATCCAAATTCAAATTTTCATAGGTATAAATTTGCGAATTCAAGAATAACTTGATTTCTCGAATATTAGAATGATCAAATGCACTTGCATCTTTCAGAAGCTGATTTTTTCTAGCTATTTGGAAACTGTCCAGACATGTTTCGTTGTTCTCGGCAGCAGAGGATACTCGTACAATTCCCAAGAGCGAAAGCTAATCGGCAACACCGTGTCTTTTGAAATCCGGTTTAATGTAGGGTAGCATGCAATCGATCCTGGAGATTGTGATTTTGAATTGTTCAGCCTGGGGTCCATCATTGGCTTGGAATATAGCATTAAAGTCACTGTCTGAACGTATTAGGATTAGCTTATGCTTTGCATTCACAACAATTCTCTGATAATCTTCAGCGAATCCTAAAATCATGCTCAAGGGAATGGATACATCAAAATATCCTGCCTCATCAGTTATTTTCTTCTCGCTGTCAATCCCCCAGCCCGCATTTTCCATGAGATATTTCTGGCTAGGACTCTGAGAGATGTAATTTTTCATTAATTAGTCGTCAAACAAACATTTATACACCTATCGATTTCCACAGAATTCAATTCATAGCGTATTTCTTCGAATAAATGACAGGCTGCATTATTCACAAGTTGTGTATTTGCAACGAGTGTATTATCAGCTTTCGTCAATCTACCACAAATGTGTAATGAACTTTTGAATGACAGTACATAGAGATCCTGGTGTTGTACGGAAATACAGATTTGGTCATTGTTGCTGAAGGAAGACGATGCAAATGGTTGGTGCGATCAAATCTCATAATGAGCAAGGGACTCAAAAAAGATTATCCGCTTCTGAATATTCAGGATCTCTTCCATGGCAGGTGACAGTAACAGCAGGCGATGAAGACACAGCGAACCTTCACTTTCCTCCTTTTCCACGAATTCTTCGTCCCAGAATCCGCAGGAACTTGACGTTCTGCGATGTCAGCTTCGTGAGATGCACTCGACGACTGTTCGCTTGCCGACATGAGTTCGTACTTTTATAACTGCAACCAACTTTTCCCCCCTCAAACACAATACCCATTATTAAATGAGCTCTTATATGGGGCCGTATTGTAATTACTTCGCTGCGGAAATTCACAGGGCGATCCTCTTGATCCACAATCCTGATCCACAATCCTGAGCATCCAGAATCATGACAGCTGCCGCTGCAAAGCGTGCGTGCGTGTGAGGCCACATCTCACGCGCCTCTTCCTCCCGTCCCACCAAACGCAGTTCAAGAGTCGAAGAACTCCCTCAACAATTGGTGAAGCCGGGCTTCCTAGAACCAAAAAATTATACATTAGTCAAAAAAAAATAAATAAATGTGTACAGAAGCACTTATCGTAATAGCTGACTTACCTTATTAGCATAAAAATTCTCGCCAAGGTACGCCATGAACTCGACGACCAAGTCCATGGGTATCTCGAGTCTGGCGATTAGGGGGAAGTATCAGAGGAGATTCTCCCCCAATTTTTCCACTTCCCCCAGTCACCATTCCTCCATTCTCCCATCGTCCTCCTCCCACTCCTGCCTCATTTCGGGATCCGGGAAAACGTACACTTCAAGTTTCACTAAAAAATAAGCCAAAAAATCATTATCACAAAATTTTTAAATCACGTTCAAATTCACACTGTCACAGCACTTACTTGTTGCGTCAATTCAACTCAACGTACTAAAGAAGCGAGACGTCAAGACAACGTTGGGCCTCTCGCCGCACCATCGCCACTCTTCCGCTATCGCTCTGTCACTCAGGCCTCCAAGCCTCCAAATGTTGTCTGTATCACTCTGGGTGTCTGGCGCGCAAACTCTGATTTATTCAATACATATATATGCATAGATATTTTGACGGAATAATATTACAGTCTTCAAAGCATAGATGATTACAGCGATATTTTCCAATTCGTCACTTGAACATTTTAATATTATAAATTTAAAAAATCATGAAGCGTAAGTAATAACATTTTTCACTGTTTAATTATCAGGTGGTAGAAGACACTTTTTCAAAATAATTTTCCCTCGGAAATTACAACTGAAACAGAGAAAAATGAAAGAAATTAATAATTTAGTTATTTAGATGTATTTTTATTTAGAATTAGCGGATTGATAAGACGGTAGAATTTTGTTATTAATTTACCTCTGAATAGATTTTAATATTGGTTGACCATCGCTTGGGATGTTTAAATGATCCCATTGGTCGAAAGAAAATATTCCCGTGAGGACAGAAGATCAGCTTGGCTCGAACTTCTCCCATTGTGACAAAAGATGCGCCAACTTTATAATGACTATTGATGATATCTCTCAGCTTCTTCTTCATAGCCCTTTCTGGCATCACACCTTCCCATTCTTCAGGTACCAAAATTCGAACAGGTTCCACATCATCATCTGAGTCATCTGCTGGTGGGCAGACAGTTTCCCCCACTCGAACAAATGGTTCTGTGTCATCCGCCGAATTACTTAGTGCAGTCTCAATATTCGCTGGAATCACTGGTGCTACCTCTGATATAGTAGAATCAGGTGGATCTATCTCCATTGAATCGGAGTCTTCCACAACCATCATCGAGCTGTCTGATGATGGGCTTGGAAGATCACCCAAACCTTTCCCCTCAGGTGGTGGACTCTCTGGAGACTCGGGGTCTGGGCTTGCTGGAGAGTCTACAATCTCCTTCTCCACAGGTGCTGAACTCTCTGGAGACTCGAGGTCCGGGCTTGCTGGAGAGTCTATAATCTCCTTCTCCACAGGTGCTGAACTCTCTGGCGAATCATCCACGTTTTTACCGACATTAGGTGAGATGGTGTCTGGATCTAATGGGGTAGGAGCATCCCAAGCATCATCATCATCACTGTCAGTAAAGCTTCCAATCTCTGACTCTCTATCTGAGAAGCTGATCGACTCAATTGCATCCCATCGCAAATCTCGCTTCATCCTCTTTGAAGTTTCCAACTTTTGAATAAATTGCCGAACTCTGGTGACTTCACAAGTTGAAATTCTATTGCTTGTTGGTTGGTCAGCCTCAACAGACATCACAGAATCAAATGAGCTCTGCTCTAGGAAGGAGATTCTTTATAAGCTATAAAGATCTTATTTACCCAGCGAGAGATCGCCCCTCCAATTACATTTCTTTTTTTTCATCATGCAGTTAGAGAACTTGGAATCCATAAAAATGTCAGCACCAGTCCATCTTAATGAATATTGTATTAATATTAAGAATACGTGACTGGGCGGGCGAGGTTCAATTGTATGAAAAAGTGTTTACTGCAAAATTCAACCGACAAAAATTCATAAAATTTTCATCGGTTTCGGCTTTCTCAGTTTCGAGAGGACATAGAGTCGGATAGGTATTTTTTAAACTAACATTATGAAAACGTGCGCAAGTTGGTGCCCCCACTCCCTCCAACATTCTGGAGATGTGCACACCATTCCCCCAAGCTATTCAGTGGGAGTTGATTGCTAGAGGATTGAGCAACATTCACAGTTACTCTTACAATAGAGCAGTTGTCATTGACACTGAAGGTTTCAAAAATTTTGGCACCTAATTTGTTGTGAAGGAATTTGCAATTTCCGCGCTAGAACTTGCTGGTGATGGAAAGTTCATGCCTGTGGCAGTTTTAGTGGATCCACCACATAAATGGGATGAATTGCTTCCCAAGTACAAAAAAGTCAATCAGTGGCTGTCACGTCACTACCATGGACTACATTGGGACACTTCAGGAGATATCAAATACGACACATTGAGTGAATATGTGAAGAATACTGTGAAAAATATTTCACACATTTACGTCCAAGGTGCGGAGCAGAAGAAATAGCTACAGCAAATTCTCAAGAATGAAGTACCAATTGAGGATTTCAATGATTTCGGCATGATATGGAGCCTCTGGAAGGTGAGGGTGTTTTGAAGTGTGTGTACCATTACAGTCTCTTTGATGGTAGTTCTACCCAGTACCATTGCCCCCTTGCACATGTACAACGTCTGAAAAAATGGTTCACCAAGTACAATGCAGGGTCTGAGAGAAATCCTTGAAGAAATATTGCGAAACTGAGCATTTGAATGCACTGACCACTCAGGAAATTGCATTCCCAGCGAAGCATTTCATCAAAACCATTGCCAAGGACACCGTGGATGCGGCTTGGGACAAGTTGCCTGAGGTGATGCGGAGGGATTCTAGTATCGCTAAGCTACGTTATTGCCACACGCATTGGTCTTCAATATCGACCTCATCATTCAATCTAATCCCCCCACCAATAGCTAAATGCCCTCTGTATCTCTATCATCGCTGCTAATACACTCGAAGTCACAGTATATTATTACTGAATAAAAAACACGTATGGATGTATTTGTGTATAATTCTATTGAAACCCATAGCTCGCCCCCTCCTCCACCACTCCAAAAAGATCAACATTTCAGCTCACATAAAAACATCTTTGTGAAATCTCATCAGTTGACCCTCGAATACCATCCATATGAGATATCATTCTTCTTGAATAGTCAAGTTGAAGTTTATTAAAAAATAAAATTCTTTCGAAAACTATCTTTCAAAAAGTCTGATGATAATCAATTTGAAATGTGGGACGAGTAATATCAATCATTTGAGGCTACTGCAGCAGCAGGGGACATGAGCACATTGTACCGGCGCCTTTTGGAAAATGTTCTGATACCTCTGGAATGGTTCATGCGACTACCGGTGCCTACACTGATTACCCATATAAGCCAAGCTATTCTACAATTTGATGGTCTCACTGCAGTCCATCTCTCACTCATTGGAGTTCGTATAATCGTTGTGAAAAACAACGATTTTTTTATATTCATGCAGAGATCTGCAGCTGAAGGAACTGAGTGTGGAACATCTCGAGATTGCAGCTCATGCGAGGGTGAGACTTCCCCTGAGTGTGGGTCACACAATGAGGGGGGAGATTCTGCAGATATCGAGCCGCTGGAGGAGATGGAAGCTGTGGCCATTGAAGTTCTCAGCTCATTTTTTAGTAGTAAAGTGTAAGCACTGAAAAAAATCGGATGAAGATGAGAGGGGCGGGGGGGGGGGATGACCAAGGAGTACTAGTCCAGAGGAAGGGATACTACACACCTCTGCTCTCAACAAAAAAATTCTAGATATCAGGAATCATTCAATCTTCATCTGAACAACAAAAATGGCATTCATCGTCGATTTGCAAGGATTCCAAAGGCAGGGAAAGTTTACTGTCAAAGAATTGAGTGCAGTGGCCCTGCAACAGTCACCAGACATTGAAGAATCTCCCCCCATCAACATCCTCTTTCAACCACCATGTGCCTGGAGTGATCTGGAGATGCAGGAAGCTGTAACCAACAAGTGACTTACTCGCAATCATAATAGAATGTTATGGAGTGCTGGTGACTGTGATTACATCAACATCAACAAAGTTTTTGGTAGTTTTCTACAGAATAGTCGGAAAATTTATGTGAAACGTTTAGAGACACAGCACTATGTGGAACAACTGCTTGGTGATTCCTACTTCGTTGTAAATTTGGAAGATTACAATTGTCCGAAGATCGACAATTGTTTCTTCAAAGAAACTGCCCACCCGCACACTCATCGACACATCAAGACAGCGCAAGAGTTAGTTTGTTGTACTTTAGTGAATGTGCGCCACTTGAAACTGTGACCTTGGCCGGGGAACTAAAATATAATAATTCAGGGCGAGGGCACGATATTGGGGAATTAATAATATTCTGAAAAATTAGGGAAACTTACCATAACTTAAGGGAGGATCGGAAATAATAAGAGGGAGGGGAGTTCTCAATAATTACTCGGGGTGATTTATAAATTGACTCTGTATTCTGATCTCATTACAACATATTAACATAACAAAAATCCGGGCCTTTTGACTAATAACTCGAGAGTGGGGGGTAAGGCCAACTCACTTGCGGCTACGCGAAATATGGTACAATAAAAAGAAGGGGTGACTCTAACTCTGGAAAAAAGGGGGAGAAGTGAGGGGGCCGACTGAAAAGGTAATAATTAATAGGAGCTTAATTTACAACTAAAATGAATTTACTGGAGGCCCACCGTTGGGGGGAAATTAGCACGGGGTAGTGAAATTCGTTGGGGCAGGGAATAAAAAATGGGGCACTCACGGGGAATGGTGTCTTCAAAATCCTCTCCGCTTTTCTCGGGGTCTCTCCTCCTTCCTTCCGTCTCCCGGCTCTCCTCGGATCCTCTCCATGAGATTCAGCCGTACAATCTTCCTCTCCCAAAATCTGTTCCTCCACACGAGATTCCTCTCAAAAGTTCTTCAACCGAAAATGTTCCTCGCAATAAAATCCTTTCCTGACAGTTCCACACAATATTTCTCTCTTTCTCAATAGTTCCTCTCACATACAAAATCGTGCACAATATCCTTCACTCTCTTCCTCCTTCACACGGTATTTCAGCCGGTTCTCTTCACAGGGTTTATTCCTTCTTAATTCTTTCTTGGGCAGTGACTGGTGGGGAAGCGGTGGCACGACTGACAGCTGCCAATCATTTTCACTTCTTCTTTCCTTATTTTTGGTTCTTCCTCGGTGACTGTAGGGGTAAGGGGAGCGGCCGGCGGGATGGCGAGGGGTAGTAGGGGCGGGGGCAAGTAATATCAGCGAATGGGTTGTCCAACGGCGGTACAACGATTAACTTAAATCTAACTTACTCTAAAAAAAAAGATTATATTAATTAGAGGGAAGGAGGGGGGGGGGGGCGAAAAATTCTCCCTCATCACAAAACAATGGCTCCAGACCACTCATCAAAAGTGTGAAAATAATGAAAATGATTTTAATAAACTTTTTAATTAGAAAATCAAACATGTTTTTTTTTAATTCAATTGTTTTCTGGTATTCTGTTCTTCGATGTACCTCATAAAATGTAAAAATATATGTACGCACATTCCAAAAATTGCCTCATGTTAATTTTTGCAAGCTCCACATCATCATTCAATATAAAAGTTATTATACGCCTGATGTTGTATCGTATCAGCTTTTCGATCCATGGAATAGTTATTCACTCCATTTCAAAACTACGCATCCAAGAGACCGAGTGTTTTGTTTATACCACGCGTACGTACTCACCGGTAAACACACGCGGCCACGTGAGCGGGAGACCAATTCGCGCTTCAATCTCAAAGAGAGAGAGAAGTACCAAGTATAAAATCATTTCTCAGATTGGATAAAAAAAAGATTCATCTTTCTCGTTATTAGCTTCTATTCATGATGGTTTTGAATGCGAAATTTCAAAATCGTGAATTAACTGTTGTTGTTGTTGTCATTATGATTATTGAGGTGGTATAAAGAAAAAGAAATTCATCGGCAATAGAACATCTGAAAGTTTTTGCCACTATGATTCTCAGCTATGCAATATTAGATATTAGACATTAGCCATCAGAAACAAGATATTAGACAGTAGACAGTAGACGTCACATGCTAGATATTAGATATCAGACATCATATGGTGGATATCCCCCCCCCCACAACCGGCCCAAAAGTTTGACGGCGGATATTACCATCGACGAGTCGATAAAGCAGAACCATTACCGATCGAGGGTCAAGAAGAAGACGACATTATCCTCCCCCGCTGCCTTAACCCGCCCCGCAACCGCCCTCAGATCCCTATGTCCAGAACCGGTATAGCTTATCTAGTCAGACCACTGATCTCTATATATCTGGATAGAGTATCCCTGTCCCCCCACTATACTCAAAGTGAAGTAAATTGAAGTATCAGCCAGCGCCGCTGCATACCAGTCAAGGTACTACGAACGACGTAAATACGCATGCGCACCACTAAGAGGGATGACGTAGTTGGCAATATGCCCCGGAAATATTTCCCGAGTCATAACTGTCTAGTCTTAGCGGCGCGCCAGTTGTATTTCAAAAAATTCCCCTGTGATCGAAGAGTGTACTTTTTCCCTCGGAAAAAATGCGGTGCTGCTATTGCAAAAAAATGAAGGAGAAAAATAAGGAGTTAACGTTTCATCAGTAAGTACATGATAATATTCGATTTATATGCACGTCAGATAATTGTCAATCACGTTTATTCTTTGGTATGCAACCTCATAATATAAAATTTTAATAATGTTTTTAATTTTCTTTCCAACTTAGATTTCCGAAGGATGAAAAGTTGGCGAAGATTTCTCCAATTTATACAATATATATATGTATACATATGAATACATTCAATATATATGTTATTAATTGTGCCCATAAAAGCCCCCTTAAAACATGCAGACACATTTTTCGCATAATCTATCTGGGAAAAGAATCGGGAAAGTTTCCAATTACTCTCGGTAATTATGAGTAAGTGCTCGCGCAGACAACTGTGCCACGCATGCGCAGTTGATAACATTTTAGTCCGATGACTGGTATTGGGAGGCGCTGCCTGACTTTCTATGCGACTCAGCGGTGGGCTATGGAGTCAGCTATCCAGTTATATAGAGATCAGTGCCAGTGGCCTTTTACCTCTGACACCTGAGGCGCCACTTGATGGACAGGTGTAATTTATCATCGCGATGATCGACACCTCCCACCATGCGGCTTATCACTCTCTCTCATTTGCATATCGTCGTTCGAGAGTGTTGACGTGTTTTTCGCAGAACTTCGCTTTCTCCATTAATTGATCCGCTCTTTATTAGTCATTCTCAGAATTAACTCAAAAGTTTTTCGACTTTTATTCAGTTCTTGCTCAGCTCTTTGTGACATTTGATTATAAGTGTAAACCAGTGACTTTTATTAATTAAATTGACTCCATTTGACCAACGCCACGCGAGTGATTATTTGATCCTCTAACGCATCACGCCGTAATCTACATAAATCTCGTCCGTTTCCTCAAAATATTCTCCAAACCAGATCCCCCTCTGAACACCACATAATTGCCAATTAATTACTTTTTCAATTCAGCTCGTTGAAAGATTCATTATAGGTTATTGTGAGTTCATTTATTCCAATTGAAGGTAATTGAATGGATGTTTTGCCCTACAATGAAAAAATAATTTATTTTCAAATGGACTGAATGAAAAAAAATTATTTTTGAATCATGTCGTGGTAACTAAATGTGCATGCGCTTTGCGCTGTGACCGACGCTTTCATACGCGCCCTGCCACACTCGAATCCAGGATCCGGCAATCTGGACTCATCGGGCTCACGCGGCTGCCGAGGTTCGTTAGTGAAATCTGGAAGAGGGGCCTCACCCACTTAACGAATCTACCTGCTCTAATTCGACTTTTCTCCCCCTTAAGCCATGGTTGGGCCGATACCGAGAGAAGGCGAGCGTGGAATCGAGCGGGAATTTTTAATTTTCCCTCCATTTAAAATGTAAGTATGATTTTTTAATGCGAAATACGTCGCAATATGAGGAAAAAATTATTTTCAATGCCTTCCGGAGGAGGAATCACCCTTAACCATTATTTTCGGTTCCGCCGTTATTTTTGTAGCAGTTCAATAAATAAAATAGATCAATTGTTCAAAGTTGTGAGATGCAGCGGATAACTTTACCGGGTAGTGTTTGCCCAATAATTTGAAAAAAAAGGTAGATAAATAATGGAGTTATTCGTATAAGTGATAGTCGTAATAATCGTTGTTGAGAAAATTAAAGATTAGTAAATTATCAAAGATTATGAAGTGATTACTTACTGTGAAATATCGAAGAACAGCCACCCCATCTCCCCAAGAGTGTTCAAAATTCAGTCCTGCATAACCTTTTCCATTAACAATCAATGAAATTGATTTATCAAACCATCGATTAACTCCATCGGAATGTAAAAATTCTCGAAGCAATGCATTGTGATCCTCATCTTCCATATCGTCGTCTATCGCTAAAATGAAACTTGCAGTATCGATTTTTTTTATTACTTCTTCATTCCCGAGGTTCAGTAAGTTCTGACGATTCTCAGCCCATTGATTCCGTTCTGTGGTTGTTAAAATCCCGATTGGGCATTCGTTAGGCTTTCGAGAATCATTCAAGATTGAATATACGCAGGAAGCAATATCAGAGGGACGACGAATGTGTCCGTTTTCGTTCAGAAGATTAAATGAATAGAAGTAACCTCTTCGCATTACTACCACATGTCTTGAATGAGGATCGTTACAGATTCTGTCTTTCCCACTTTCGGGCATTCTTGTAGTTCCAAACAGGTGTTTGAATTGAGACATATCAAGCGGGAAAGCCTAAAATTTCAAACATTTCAATGTTTTAGCTAGAAATTAAAAAGAAGACTTTAGTAATGCAATATTCCGCTGATTGCCCTATATAGGCCGTGTCGTACCATTTGGGCATTTTATAAATCATCCTAATAAGCTCTTGAAAAATGTTGTGAAAAAATAAAGATCTTATTTCCAAACGTTCAGAAGCGGTACTAATCAGAACATTCTGTACGAGTATTTTCCCGGAATATTTCATCCAAGCAAATTGGACCTTACGACAAATGCCCGTAACTGAAAAATTTTGTACGGTCTGACAAAACTAGCCCTCAGGGACCTTGCATCTACTGAAGATACTCAGCAGCTGCTGGACATTCCACATGCCAGGTCAGCTCAAGTTAAGATTAGTTAGGATGAGAGTGCCTGACTCATGGCTTGGGGCACATATTTTAGTATTATCTTTGCCCGGAAAGCCTTTCCAGGTCTTCCAAGGCGATCGTTTTACTTTTAGATATTGCTATCCAGGGCAAGGCCATCCTTGGCTGCAACTCTGCCAGGATCTGGGACGTTAAAAAGCTGAACTGACCCACGTGGTTATCTTCACATCCAATTTTAATATTTTCGCCGCAAATAGTTTTGGCCATAAAATAATAAAATTGATTTATTTCTTTATCCTGACGTACTGTATTGACTTTTAGAAGAACAATATCATATCACTCAAGTTCTTATAATCTTTCGAATTACAAGGCCTCTTTAACGGTATAATGATACCAAAATTATTTCTCACGGTTTAGATCAGAAAAAATAGCTCAGGAAAGATTGAGTAATAACATGCTCATTTATCGAAGATAAAAACAGAAAAATTTGAAAAAAAAAATTCCCAATCGGTTCATACTTTCGGGAATTACGCTCTTAAAAGAGGAAAAAATGAAAAAAAATCATAGCATGTTCCTGATATCGTCAAAAAATCTCAAAAAATTTAATAGTCATCTAATAATGTTGTCCCACATGGGAAAAAAATCGACGATACAATTGAAGGACGTAAGGGTATGAAACTTTAAATCTCGTTGAGTTCACGCAAAAGCCTATACGCATTGTAACGTGACATTTTCCTGTGGGGGTAAAAAATTCTGATTGCCTTTGCCTTACTTTCCCTAAATTTCATAAAAGGGCGCCAGGTAATTTTCTATTGAACTACCAAATTACTACTAAATTACCAAATTACCAAAGCGGCGGAGGCGGGGGGGAGACGGTCCTGAGTCGCTCAGTATGCTAGATTATGAGGAGAGAGGGTGGAAATGAGAAATTTGGGGTTCCAGAAACTTTGAATTTTGAAAAAAAAAAGTAGAAATTAAACCCTTAAAAATTATTCTAAATATATAAATAGTATTTATTTCATATACGAAATTGAGATCGAGAGAATGAATTATATACTGGAGTGAATCATCTGCCCCAAAAACACATAAAACTGAGGTTTTTTTTACCAAAACTCAACTAAAATGACGCGTGAATACCCTTTATTATTATCATCGGAATTCACCCACCAAGATTATCCACCAACGATAATCCGAAAAATGCCCTATTTTATTTTTAATGCATCAGGGAAATCAATACTTTCCCGGAATGGCCCACGAGAATAATCGGGTGAGCGAGAGATAGAAAGAAAAACTCGCAGATCGACCTCATGGCAAAAATCGTCTGCCGAAAACTCCAACCCCTCTCAAAATTCGATTACCCGAAATCCCCTAGAGAGATTTTGAAACGCCCTGAGCAACAATGCTCTGGCAATTATTCCCTGCAGCATTACAAATTTTTATTCATAAAAATTCCTAGTGCGCCACGTTAGGCTAATTATTGAAGAAAGAATAAAATTAGTGCCATAACATAAATCTGCGAGTTGGGGAGTGATTTCCAGCCGGAGAATACATAAACCCGGAACTTAAGAGAAGTTTTCCACTGTAAGTACGATAAATGTGTATATTGGGGGCCTCGCCTATTTCTAGTAGAAAAAAGCGAAAAAAAACGGAATTTCGCTACAATCCAATAAAAAACTGTTTTCGGAAGGTCGCAAAAGGTATTACAGTTGGAATTGGTGGTTGGTTCGTGTTTTTACACTAGTTTTAAGTGAAAAAATATCATAAGGTGAGGAAGTATTACCAAATACACCCAACCCACTAGGACCTTGTATTCATCAGAATAATAACAAGGCGATTAAAAGAGGACGAAATCAATAATTATAATCACAGAGGTAATACAAGTGCACCAAAGTGAACAGTTTACTGTACTCCAGTGAGCGGTGAACAAGACGGTCCTCGAGGTCCATGATTTGTGTTCGCACCAACTTCCATGGCTTCATATTGCTTGATATTTACGGCAGTGGCAACGAATTCACGAGGTTATATTTCATCGTGGATTCGATTGCAACAAGTGTTCTGTCTTTGTTTTACACCTGGAGAGACATCGGGTGACGACCCAGGTGTACGTAAAGGCCATAGCCGTTGATGGGGCGAAGTGCTGACACTGCACCCCAGTGATCCACATTATGACGAATATATGAGGACTTATTCCACAAATATTCGGGTTAGGTTATATTTCAACATTGTCTAATTCGACATTACATGTTTTTTTGATAATATGTGCCACTTCGCGTGTCCTCATATTATGAGAAATTACCCAGTACTATTTCTTATTTAATTGTATTTCTGGGGCATAACATCTCTCCCTGCCAGGGAAGAAAATTTCTGCACTAGGAATTTTCTATGCAACCCCGCAACACTGAAACCTCTTCAACCATATGTATTCCGCCTATATTTAACTCAAGGGGAAAACTGGATCCCTTCGGTAATACTGCTGTCTTGAGTAGGTTTACTAATTCTTGTTCCGTGAATATTTCTGTGCTCAACAACATTCCCGTAGAACCAGTTAGAAGTTTCTTTATCTTCGCAGCATCACTGATTACTTCGCTATATATGGCCTGTATGATCATGAAGTGCTCATCTATCAGTTGCCGATGCGCTAATTGTTCATTTTCGCTGTTGATCTCTGTAAGTGATTGGATCAATATATTTTCATTTCCATGAAACATGGCTTGTGTCCGGGCTAATTGGAGAAATGTGGAATTGACGATTTCCAGTTGTTTCCGGGAACTGGCCAATGACCCTTTTACTCCGCTTTCCAGATGCAAAAGTCTCTCATTGATTTCCTTGGTATCTTGAGCATCCATAGTCCCAATTAATGATTTTGCTACGGAAGCCAGACCGTCAATGAGTCTTCGGCGTTTCTTATTAATTTTCAAGCCAAGTAATTCATCAATGGTATCTGCTGTTTCCGTAAAACTAGCAATCCATTGATCCACGATGAGATCAAAATTTTGTCCCCATGGACCTGCTCTAAAGCAAAGAAGTTTTATGTAGTGTGACGTGCATCATTTTTTTTTTCGAGAGAGAGAGAGCCGCGCCCAACCGCGGATCCCACAAAAAGTGGAGAAGAAATTAAAATAATTAAACATTAAAATAAAATTTAAAAAATAGCTCCGCGCTCATCCCGGTTGAACCGGAGGCTACGCTAAGGCGGTTTAAAGTTTTAGGATTTTTCCCTGCTAATTCCGGAATTAGCAGGAGATTAGGGAATTTTAGGGGAATTTACGGTGGGAAAAATTACAAGGGTTATTCCCTGCCGAATCAGCCGGAGATTAGAGATTTATTAAGGAAAGTTTAGGGTTAGCTAAGGATTTTGGGATTAGTAATTAGGGTGGGAAATCGTGTCGGTCCTCAATCTCGTCGCGAAGAGGGATAATATATAATTATCATCCGACGTAGACTTGGGGGTTATTCCATTCGCGAAATCTTCCCAGGATGAACCGTCTGGCTGCGAGTGCCAGCACGCCTAAAAGAGGGATTCGCGAGGAATTTTATTTACGGGTTAGTGTTGGAAGGTCGGTGGGGGTGTTACGACCGACACCTCCCCGAATTGCCGTCTTAGGTTAAGTTATTTAGGGTTAGAGAGTCCACAAATCCCCGGGGGAAACAACCGGCAACGACCAGCAACGATAGTTAGGGTAATCGGGTTAATTATTAAAAATTCGATTCCCCCATGCAAATTTAAATGGGGAGAAATTAGCGCGTCAGGACAATTAGCGCCGTCGCGTTCAATCCACCGAAACTAACGTTCCGGCGAGACACGAGTTCCGCCATATTTTGGCAGTTATCGCCAGGTTGTAAGTGCCAACGGACGAGTTTTTCTTCAGAGAGAGGAAGAGAGGAAGAGTAGACAATGGGAGGATCCCGGAGATCAAATGCATCCCGTGGAAAGGTGAGGAAATTTCCTTAAATTCATCCCAGTAACACCGGTTACTGGAGATCGCATATTTAATTCGGTTCGCGAGTGCATTAATCCTGTTCGATCGACGGATCGAACAGTGTTTCCCTCTGTTGAGGTGTTCGCGAGTGTTTTCTCGGCCATATCCGAAAACCATGGCTGACCGCGTGTGGGGGATTATTCACCCTACAGGGCCGTCCCTGTGGAGGTTTTGGGGTATATCGCGCAAGGACACGTCTGAAAATGGAGGGGGAAACCGTCGTAAACCCCCGTGGAAACGTGAGGAATTTATTCGGGTAACCTTAAGGGGTGTCCATGCCGTCGAGGCTTCGCGTGTTTCCCCCCACTCCGCTCCGCTCAACGTTGAGCGTGAATTCCAGCACAACGGTGCTGAGAAAATCCCGTTTCCTTAAAACGGAGATATTGCGATCCCCTTGCATGGTGGAGTTCCCCAATTTTGGGAGGATGTTCGCGAATATTCCCCCTCACCGGTGGAGTTTATCCGATGCCGATCGGTGGAGGCATTGAGGCGTCGCAAATTTTTATCCGTCGGAAAATTTTCTAACGCGTGTCACGAGCGTTGGGCGTAGTGCGATCTCTCTCGCACATTATCTTCCATCTCTCTCGCTCTCCCGTAGCGCCTCTTCCAGGCTCTCCGAGGATTTCCTCGGCGATATTAAAATTTCACATGTAATTAATTTAATTCTTTTTTTTGGGGGATTAATCCCGGACCTCTCCCGAGGGCCCGCGGAATTACGTGGAGTTAGAATTTATAATTCCTCCATGGGAAAAATTTATTATTAGCCCTTCTATGGGGCCCTAGCTTGTTGGGAAAATCCCGAGCCTCTCCTGAGGAGTCGTGGAATTATGGGGAGGTTTTCTGTGCGAAAAATTTACGGTAAATTATTTAAACAGGGTCCTGAATTTCGGAGAAATCCCGAGCACCCTCCGGTGCCTCGCGGACTTAAATGAGGGTACTTCTCTTCTTCTTTTTGGAAATTATCACCGCCATAGCGGGTGCGTTACATACTGTTGGCTGCGGTCAACTGGGAGATTTCCGATATCCGTGTTCGGGTTCGATTTAATAAAAATTAGTTAGTTTTGGAAACGTTAGTACAGTTTTGTGAAATGATTTTTTTTTTAACATTTTCGCCCTTTTCCCCGAATCCACCCCTCTCTCCACAACCTAGCATACTGAGCAGCGCAGGCATCCGTTACCTCTCCCTCAACCCCCTTGCTGAATTAGATATAAGTACGGGTTAGTGATACGTTTTTCGGTTTTAATCTAGATTTGAGTTTTCGAGTTGCTGATTCCTCGATCCGAAAAATTAGCTGGCGTCCGGCAACCTTTTTAGGTCCCAATGTAGTCAAGTTTTTGCATCGGCAAGGAGGCCAGAGGGAGGAAGGGCGAAGGTGACGGGCATTTTCGGTCGCTTAGGGAAATGTCACGTCACAGTAGTTTAGATCAGGGCTGGGCAAACTCTGCTCTTAGAGCACGTCGTGCTCCCGACCTCTGTTAGTGCGTAACAAAGAGTAGACGAAAGCCCATTGTATCAGGTGATGGGCCTTTATGACCCAGGTCGTAAACGCCCTTCTCCTCCACTGAGATCAACCGAAGTGGCGGTGAAGCTTAAGAAAAGGGAAAGAGGAGAAATGAGACTCAAGTAAAGGAAAAGCAGAGAAATAAGTCGATGAGGAAAATTTCAATTTTTTTTCATTGTGTGCATTAACAAATAATCAGATGCGCGACAAGTTTTACCCTTCCGGTGGATGAATTCTACCCGTAAAATTTCATCAGTCTATCTACCTCTCTCTCTAATACAATATGTGCAAGAAAGAGGCAGAAGACACAATTATAACGCAATTTATACCAACGGCCGGGAGACCCCTATTTTTTTTAATTTTATTCATAACAAATAGCTTAGCCAACTAGTTGAAATTTTACTTGCGCCATTTAATAGAGAAGCCTGTCAAGTATTTTCTGCGAAAATGTCAAATTTTTTTGGCGGAAATTTTATCGATAAACGAGAGTATTGAATCTGTGTGAGAAAATATTTTCTTGTGCTATCAGTTGTTGATTAAAAAATAATGTAAAAGATGCAGTAAAAAAAAAATTTAAGAGTTCACTGGGGAGACAATTGTATTGGCTTTTTATGGATTTTTCTTCAAATGGCAATAAGTGCTTTATAATTCGCGCAAATAATTGTTTATTATTGACGGAAATGCATCCCAAATCCGCGTAGTATATGTGATAAATGAGTTATGGGTAAGGTTAGCATTTTTTACCCTGACGGAATAATAATTTATAAATAGAAAATAATAAAAACTCCAGATGATTGATAATTTTTATTCTGTGAAGAACAAAAATAATATTGTTGAGGATAAATATTATATAGAAGTATCAAGATACGCGACTGCGTATCGGCCAAGTGGAGGTTTTACCGGTGTGACGTCACATGCCGATGGTGTCGCGTATAATATACACGACACAACTACTCTGAAAATGTGTTTGATTTTTTTTCTCGTAATACGAGAATTTTTCGCGTAATCGGGCCTTAGTTACATTACATAAGTTGACTGTGAGCTTTATGGAGATATTTTTACTTTTTCGATTGAATCACTAAATAAAAATATCCTTCCATAGCAACCATCATAATGTCATATTTCCTCAGTTTTATTTTCTCGCAGCGTTAGATTTGTTCGTCAAAGTTGGCAACGAATATCATAATGTGTGTCTTTCTCTCTTTTCCTCGTTTTGTCCAGAGACTACCAGCGACATACTCATGCGTATCAATAAGTTTCCGAATGAAAGTGTCGTAGCGGTGGCGCCTGAACTAATTCGGCCTTGGAGTATGGCATGGGCCACCGAATTGAATAAATTAACTATTTGGACCCTGTTAATCGTTTACAGGTGACTTGCAGGTCAATGATAGATTACCGTTTATTCGATGGATAATAATTAATTTTCACAGATTTTTTGAACATAATTAAAATTTTTATGGGAAGATGAACCCCAGTGTTCTGTAATTGAATAAATTAATATTAGGGACCCTGTAAATTGGTTCTAGGTGTTTTACAGTTGAATGATAGCTAAAAATTAGCGATTAATCCGTAATAAGTAGATGTTAATAATTTTTCAAGTTGAGGGCTAACTTCCTATAAAAATTTTAATTATTTTACAAAAATCATTAAAAATCCATTATTATGGATCTAACGGTAATTTTGATCTATCACGGAACTGCAAACCTCATGCAAACGATTCACAGAGTCCAAATAATTTATTTATATATTTACAAAATTTGGGATCTATCTTCCGGTTAAAAATTTCATCATGTTTGAACAATCATTAGAAATCAACTATTGTCGAAGAAACGCTAATTTTTTGCTATCATTGACCTGTAAACCACCTGCAAACGATTCACATCGTCGAAATGATTAATTTATTTAATTCGGTGGTCAACTTCTCGGAGCTCTGCCATACTCCAATCCTGTAACGAATTAGTTCATCAAATCTATCAAATTCAACCCTATGAGGGCTATTATCGTTCATTGCACTATAACGTATTCCCATGCAAATAATGGAAAGATGTAAAATTGAGGGAGGGTGGGGGCGCAGTCAAATTTCCTAAAAATATCCCATTTCCAACCTTCAGTCTGTTCTTTTGGAGCGTTAAATGCAGATGTGTATTTAGTGACCAAGTGATCGTTCAGATATTCCATTTTTGATTAACCTGTGCATTTTCTACTGCAATTTTGGTGATTTGGTGGTGTTTTAAGGTATTTGGTGATTGTATGTGTTTTAGTTTATTTGGATTATGGAGCCATCTGCGAAAAGATTTAAAAACAATCGTTTTGATATTGACTGAGAAATTCGTTTTGCATGTAGTAGAATTGGTGAGAAAACGCTGTGTTTATTGTGTGAATATGAATTTACCTGCATGCGAAAATACAATATTGAAAGACATTATAGAAGTCAGCATGCAACTTTTGACGTGAGTTTCCCTCCGGAGTCATTAGCACGGGCTAATGAAATCCGATTGATGAAATCTAAACATTTGTTATCCACAAATGTTTCTGACAATGAAATTTCTTCCCTTGACGTAACCGTTTCTCCTCAACTTACACGCGAAATCAGAAATGATAAGTGCATGAAATCTCCGGCGTATAATATTAAGTGGGAACATTGCTATGCATGTAGCAAAATCGTGGAAAAGGTGTTATGCTTGCTATGTCAATTGGAATGGAAAAGCATGAGGTCCTTCAACATTGAGAGGCAGTATAGACAGAACCATAAAACCTTCGATTTGCGTTTTCCCCTTCATTCAGACGAACGCGCTAATGAAATTCGAATTTTAAAAGAAAAAATTTTATCGTCCGAAAATTCAACGCTTTTGTGTAATGATGACCTTCAAACCGCGAATTTAATGTCCTTTCAAACCGCGTATCAAATCGCGAAAGAAAAATCATCCTTTTGTGCCGGTGAAAAATATAAAAAGCTCTTTCGGACCCACATGGAAACGTTATTTGGAGAAACCGTACTTAATGAAAGAATATCGAGATTTGTGGAAAATTTACCGCTTTCAAGACGCTCAATAATGCGAAGAATTCAATCAATCGGTGCCGACCTACGTTCTCAGTTAGCAGATGACTTTTCTCACTGTAGTTTTTTTTCATTACAATTAGATGAATCGACAGATAGATCAGATCACGCTCAACTCGCCGTCTTTGTTCGCTGAATTTTTTCGGATCTCTCCATTCGAGAAGAGTTATTCACTTTAATTTCTTTAAAAACAAACACCAAAGGTGAAGACATTTTTGGTGCTTTAAAACAATTCATTTCTGCAAAAGTGCCACTCCACAAATTGGTAGCTATCACTTCGGACGGTGCCGCGAGCATAACCGGTTGCGTGAAAGTTCTCATTGCGAGGTGCAATAACGATGCCGATTTCCCCAAATTTAATCACTATCATTGCATGTTAAATCAACTAGCTTTATGCGTAAAAAAAATTTCGGGAGACGTAATAAACTTAGTAGTAAAAATCATCGATTCTATAATTTCGAAACATTTGCAACATAGGCTGTATAATGTTTTTAAAGACGAGAACAATTTAGAATCTCGTGATTTATTATATCATGAGAGAGAGGGCGAGTACAAAAATTTAGTTTTCGGTTAAAATAATGATTAATTTCTCCCTTCGGGGTGGGTTCGAAATGAGTTAGATGGGTTAGACGATATTAGGATTTTCCCCCTTCGGGGTGGTTTATTGATTTTAGGGTTAAGGTTAGGGCGAGCTCTAGGTTATTTTAGGTCCGGCCCAAAAAGCCGGCGCTCCAAATGAAAGGGTTCTTGAGGGTTAGATGGTACGGGTGGAAGGCCGCATGGGGACACGAAAAACACCCCTACGGATTGCCAAGCGCTGTTACGGGTGGAAGGTCGTCCGGGGTAGAATCAACCTTCATCCCGACGAAGTACCAAAAACTTTAGGATTAGTTATGGGTGGAAGGCCGCTCGGGGTAAATCCAGCCCTTACCTCGGCGGATTGCCAATTAATCGAATAAAATTACGGGTTAGTGAAATAATTTGATACGTTTAAGGTTAGTGATTTAGGTCTTCTAACCCCAGGAATCCAGGAGAATCAACCGAGAAAAAAAATACCGAGGAAAGAAAAATTTCTGGTAATGAGAATTAATTCAAATTTGAATTAATTCTCCCGCGTAGGGCTCTACCCCTAATAGGGTAGAGGGATCCACCAATCGACACCGGATCGATTGGTCGGCGTGATTCCCCCTAATCAACCCCCCTGTCAGCGTCACGAGACACTGACCTCGGAAAATCAGTTGCGTATTAACCGCGATAACATCGACACGTGAGTGAACAGGAGTGGTTAGTGAGACTTGACGAGGACATCCTAAGACACGAGAAGTGAGAAGTAGCCGCGATGGTCCTGAAACGGAAAAGAAGGGCTGCGAGAAAGTCTACCGTGAGTTTTTACGTGTTATTTTGGTTTATTTTCCCCTTTTTGGCGGCTCCCCAATGATTAATTGGCGGTGATGAATTTTTCCGAGCCATGGAAATGGCGTCGGCTGTTCCCCCGAAACTGGGTGGTGTTTTTGAGGAATTGTGGGAGGATTTTCCGAGCAGATTCGGCGTGTGTTTTCCCCCAGTGCGGTTGGTGGGTTTTTAGTGAGGATTTTTGGGATTTTAGGGGTTATTTTGGGGATAGAATTTGTGTGTGAAAATGTTCCACGGCCAACAAAGGGCCAGTGGTTTTCCCTCATGGCGTCATCGAGACAGCCATCGAGTGGCACGTGTAACAAGCGTGATCTACACATTAATATTCCACGTGGCTATTAATTAACCTAGCGTGGTTAATTACCGATTTTTATGTGTAGGATTTTGTGAGGATGTTCGGGATAATGTTCCGAGCCGTATGGCTCAGGGTTTTCCGGAATCCACCCGGTGGATTTCGAGATTTTGAATTTTTAAGGGATGTACATTTTCGGTGGTGGATTATCACTCACCGTTAACCGAGCGGTGAAGCGTAACGCGCTCGCTCTCTCTCTCACTCTCTTGGAATTTGCTGCGTCGTGGGTTCGAGCCCAACGAGTTCATACTTTTTTTTTTTCTTTTGTTTTGGGGAGTTTGAGAAAATATTCCTCGGATTATCAGTGAGAGATTATCCTTGAGGCCTCATTCCAAGGACACTATTTTAGGTCTTATGGGCAACTAGCGATTTGATTTGGGGTTTTGTTTGGGGAGAATTTATATCTCGAGTAATTAAAATATTAAAGATATTTCAAAATAATTAAAATGACAGTAAAAAGGCGGAGGTAAAGGCAGTTCCGTAAATCTTCTGTAATTAATTATTTTTTTTCTTGTATTGACTTTTGACTCTCAATAGCGAAACACGTAAGGACAATTTTGGAGTTATTTTCTTTTCTCGAATCCCTCTTATATTTTTCCCGATTTTTCCGATAACCTTGTTCCCATCTACAACCCGCCCCTCTCTCCACAACAGGCATACTGAGCGACCCGAGGACCGTCACCTTTCGCCGGAAGCCAAGCTATCCCTTCCGTTCCCTTTTGGATTCCCTTTTTTGGATTTTAGAGAGTAAGTTTGAGTTAAGATTTTAGGATTTCGAGGTACGATTTTCGAACAAACGAATATCGAGATTAGTTAAGTTTAGGATTACAGAATTTTCCGGTTTGGTAATTCCGGTTAAAAATTACCTGGCGCCCATTTGATTCAATTTTAGCAGGTTTATTAGGCTTAGGGGAAATAGGGCGAAGGTAATGGGCATTTTCCATTCCCCGGGAAAATGTGACGTTACAATGATACTGAAGTTCGGTGGCTCAGTAAGGGTACTATGCTTTGTCGATTTTGGGAAAATTTGGACGACACTGTTTCTTTTTTAAAATCACGTGAGGGAGAACCCGATGAATTAACTGATTTTGCATGGCTTTCAACGTTAGCAATTACAGGGGACTTAATTGAGAATATCAATATTTATAATAAAGAAATGCAAGGTTCTCGCAGATACTTCTGGCAACACCTCAAATGCTTTGATAATTTGAAAAATTTCTTATTATGTGCAATCGCGGGGTTCGGCAAAAATTCGATTCTTTTCCCATTTATACGTTTGCGATCTTTTGTCAAGAACGAGCACAACACTCAGCTGGATTTTCATAAATTTTCGAAGTGCACACAGGAACTTGTAGATAATATAAATTCAAGATTTACGAACGTAATTGAAACGGGCAAAATTATTAAATTTCTACGTTCTCCGCTTAGTTCAGCTGTGCACATCAATGATATCATACCGTTGATCATCGAAAATCATCATTCGGTAAGCGCGATCGAGTTATATCACGAAGTGAACAATTTACGGCGAGATGAGCATTTTCTGGTAATTACCGATATTGATCAGCTATGGTATGAGATTTCTCAAAATAATTGTTATCCAAATTTGTTAATCACTTATAAACGAATTTGTAGTCTATTCGGTACTTCTTACTTATGCGAATCGGCATTTTCGCATATGAACAATATTAAATCGTCAGATCGAACGCTTTCTACAGATTCTTCACTTAATGACGCGATTTTAGTGGCAATTAGTAATTACCAGCCGGATTTGAAAAAATTATCCCTCACCATGACGGCCCACCCTTCCCATTGACAATTTTTTTTTGAATGGTATCTGCTCTATAATTTTCATCTTTCATTCGCATCAGTACCGAATTTCTGCATGGTGCATGATGCATATATTATATAATTATATTATGTATATATTATTTATTGATCACCTTCTTATTATTAATATTTTTCGGATCCTTAACATTTCCCATCAATTTCCCTATCCTTATATTTCCCTTCCCATTCCTGACGGAATACGCCTACTACCTTCCCGTGGTTTCCGTTGTGTTCAACGAAAATGCTGGCTAAAGAGTGGGCAAAATATATAATTAATCAATTAAGATCTCAGGATTTGATCAATTCGTTCCGGTTGGAAATTTATTCATTTTATAACTTGAACTCGGATTTTAAGACAATATGATTCAGAATTAAGAGGAATTCTCACATCAGCTTATTCAGAAAATTGTTGTCTAGTTTTTGATTTTTCATTGATTTTTTATTAATCGCGACCGGTATTTTTCCCAATTTCCCCTTTGCCAGACGCTTCATGGGACACTCCCCACCTTAGTACCCGTGAAGCCCCTACTACTGCCCAGTGATGCCAGATGGGAATTCCCACACGCTCCCCACTCCTGTCGGGTAGTAGTGCGCAGCCTTTAGGGCGCAGTCGGCCCGGCGCGACGTTTGAATGTTGGATTTGGGGCATGGCTCGTTATTTTATTAGCGTGTCATTTCATGCAAGTTACAAGGGCAACGAGGGTCCCGAGGGTGATAAGGGCAACGAGGGCCACGAGGGCAGCGAGGGGAAAATCAGATTTTACGTGGGTCAAGAGGGTGATAAGGGCAACGAGGGCCACGAGGGCAATGAGGGGAAAGTCAGATTTCACGTGGTTCACATGGGTAATGAGGGCCATGAAGAGAGTCTCCAAGCCCACGAGGGTCCCTATCAATCAATAATTAACCGACGTAGATTAAAAAAGCAATTTTACCTTGAAAAAAAAATGGGGAAAAAAAACGAGTGGGAATCGAACGTGGATCCCCAGTGTTGCAGCTGCGCTACGTAACTACTGCACCACTGCGCTGTTATGTTATGTTATGTAGTAGTTTATTAAGTTAATAGAAAAAAATATATACATTTTGGGATGTACAGAATATACAATGCTTATAAGATAAAAATTGTACATGTCGGTAAACTAGGTCACCAGCCCTTGGCTTTATACCTAATACAAGAGAAGTATGGGGGTTGAGATTACAAAAGTGATTGGTGTGAGATTATAGAGGACGTTGCAGTAACATAAGAAAAAATAAACTTGTAAAAAACCTTATAAGTAATGGGTTGAAAGGGAGGAAATGGGAAGGGGGCGAAAGAGGGAGGGGGCGGGGAAGGGGATTTATTTTGGTCTTTTGAAAGACCGCCTGAATGATTTGTCGATATCAATGTGGTGGCGGCTTGCGTTTGGGTGGGTTCTTAGGGAGTTTTTGAAATTGTTGTTCAGTTTATAGATGTAATCACTTATGGGTGGCATATCAAGCTTTTGGTGCAGCACAGAGATGGCGCAGTTGCGTTTGAAATTCCCGATGACTCTGAGAAATTTATTTTGAGTCACTTGCAATCGGTTTAAGTGCGTCATGGCCGCATTATGCCAGGCAGGACAGCCATAAGTGATTATTGGCCTGATTAATGCCTTATACAGGGTTAGCTTTAAATTGATGCCAAGGGCAGGTGATTTTAGCAGGTTGAGAAGTCTTGCTAATATGATTTTTGCTTTGTTGTTGGCGGCTGCGATCTGGTGAGTCCAGAGAAGTTTGGAGTCTATGGTTAGGCCTAGGTATTTTACTGTATTTGAGGTGGATATTATTGTGGTTTTGATTTTCAGGGAGCGTTTAGTGTTTTTGTTTGAGAATATAATGGCTTCGGTTTTTGAAGTGTTAACATTAATTTTCCATTTGGAAAGTTCGTTGATGACTAATGATGCAGCGTTTTCAATTCTGTTTAGGGCTTTTGGGCCTGATGAACTGGCTGTGAAAAGCGCAATGTCATCAGCGTAGCCTGCTATGGATACATTTGTTGGAAGCTTATGAAATACGGAAGCTATATAAATATTAAAAAGGACTGGCGAGAGGATGGAGCCTTGTGGTACTCCCGCGGCGATTTTGATGTGATCAGAGAGAGCAGTTTCGACCTTAACTCTAATGTGTCTCTCGGAAAGATAGGCTAGGACCATTTTTGAAAGATATGGTGGGATGTTCATGCTATCCAGTTTGAAGACTAAGCCGTTGGGCCAGACCGAGTCAAAAGCTTTTTCGCTATCGAGGAGAAGTAAGACCGTGGTCTCCCTCTTCTCGCTAGCGCTCCTGATGGAATCTGTGATTCTCGCAAGCTGGTGGCAGGTGGAGTGGCTTGCTCGGAAGCCAAACTGTGCCC
Organism: Fopius arisanus; assembly: GCF_000806365.1. NCBI lineage: Eukaryota > Metazoa > Arthropoda > Insecta > Hymenoptera > Braconidae > Fopius > Fopius arisanus. Next base: position 71,795 of record NW_011887985.1, read on the forward strand.
TGGGGATTAGATTAAGTTTTAAGCTAAATTTGTTGAGTCTAATCAAAATGATTCTCTCCAGCAGCTTCGCCAGAACGGGCAGGAGGCTAATTGGTCTGTAGCTAGCAGGGTCTGAGGGAGGTTTACCAGGTTTGGGGATAGGAATTACCACAGCACACTTCCATGCAGTAGGAAAGTATTGGAGGCGAAGGCAGGCGTCGAAGGTGTTTGCGATGAGGGTGATGGATTTGAAAGGGATATTTTTAATTACTATGTTAGGAATTCTGTCTATCCCTGGGGCCGATTTCTTTTGAGTTTCTTGATTAGGGGGATTAGTTCTTTAGGTGAGGTTAGGAAGGATGTTGGTATGTCGGATGAGTTAGTGCGTGCAATTGATTTAATACGTGCATTAACGTGTTCGGAGAAGGATTTGTTGCCTCTGCTTGCTGCAGTCTCGTGGACCTTGGCATAGTGTTGGCAGAGTGTGTTGGCTTTTTGGTGGTTGTTTTCATATGGATGGTTGTTGGAGATCAGGGTGGGGATTTTGGGCTTGGTTGGGTTGTTAAAGGATTTGGCGATTTGCCAGATGGAGTGGTCGTTTGGATTGATATTTTGTAGCTTCTGGTTCCAGCAGGACTGTTTCCAGAGGAGGATTTTGGATCTCACTTCTTTAGTCAGTGCGTTATACCAAATCCTGAAAAGAGGGTAGCGGTTTTTTTGCCACTGTTTCCTGATTGTGTTTTTTTGTTTGATTAGGGACGTGATTTCTGCTGGTAGGGGTTTGTGAAAAGGACCTGGGGTTTTAAGGGGGGTGGAGGATGAAATGGCCTTTGTGATGGAGTTGGTGGTTTTTTGAATGATTAAATCTATTTGCTTGGTGGTGTGGAGAGGAGGGTTAGTGGACGAGACTTGATCATTGATGATATCACGGAAAATTTTCCAATTTGTTTTGGAGAAGTTAGGGAGTTGGTGGGCGGGTTCAAGTGAGGGGGTCCCATAAATGGAGAAGAGAAGGGTGAGGTGGTCGGAGGGAGATTCATTTAGGACTTTGAGGTTTTTTATTAAGGAGTTTTTGTTAGTTAAAATTAGGTATATTGTGCTGGGGGCATTTCCGTTTGATGGATAGTGGGTAGGAACGTCTGGAAAGAGTAGGTAGGTATTGTGGTTGTTTAGGAGGTCCAGGAGGATTTTTCCCGAGCGATTTTTCCCGGTGGGGGACCAGGTGGGGTCCTTAGCATTGAAGTCCCCTGCAATAAGGGTGGTGATTCCCGGGGGCATGAGGTGGGAAATAAGAAGAGGGTCGAGATGGGTGTCAGGGGGGTTGTAGAGGGAGTAGATACGGGTGGCTTTGCCCTCAATGGAGATTTCAATACCCACGTATTCTGTGTGTGAGGCGAAGCTATGGGGGAGGATCTTAAATTTGAGAGAATGGTGGACAGCCACTGCCACTCCACCACCAGCTCTGGCTGCTCTGTCTTCTCTGATCAAGTTATAATTTGGGAGGATTATTTTTTTAATTTTACTGCTAAGTTTGGTTTCCGATAAAAGTATTAAATGGATGTTATTGTTCGAGGTAATGTTTATTAATTCCTCGAGGTTCGGTTTGAGCGCGTTTATATTTAATGCTAAGAGGCTTAGGGAGGTTACGGGAGGTTTGAAGGTGAAGGGGACGATGTGGTGAAGAGAAATTCATAGGAGGCTATGATTTGAATTTTTTCTATGGGTGTGGAAGCATTTTGGAGTTTGGTGATCATATTTTTAAGGTCCTCGAGGATTTGGAAGATTTTGAGGTTATGAAGTTCGTCAACGATTGTTTTGGCTGTGTTTATGCATGAGTGTGTGATACTTAATTGTGTAAGTGGGGGGTGGTCAGCAAATGGTCTTGCAGATCTAGTAGTTTTCGAGGGTCTTGAAGGTGGTTGCTGGTTTCTCCTCAGAGATGGCGTGGTGATCGAAGGTCCCGCTGGAGAGAAGAAAGGAGTGCCTGGGGTGGTTGGCGTTCTAGATGTCACCGACATCGCTGGGGTTGCTAACGTTGGGAAGTCAGATGTACCGAAGTAATGGATTGATTTGGCTAGCTCCGCAAATGTTTTGGTAGATGACGACCTGAGTGGATCTGAAGCGATTTTCTCGTGAAGCAGCTGGTGATTGCGTTTGTGTTTGTTGTCTTCTTGGTTCTTGGTGTAATTTAGGCGTGTTGGGCATTTTCGGAAACTTGCAGTGTGGTCAGCCCCGCAGTTTGCACATTTTACAGATGGGTTGGAGCAGGATTTGATGTCGTGTTCCTCGGCACACTTGACGCATCTGGGCGAGACATGGCAGTGCGCGCTGGCATGTCCAAACCGTTGGCATTTGAAACATTGCGTGGGTTGGTCTGTTTTCCTGAACTTCTCCAGCTTGAAGGTATGATGAAGGATGGCTTTTATGGATGTTATCTTGGTCATGGTCACCTCATGGTCGACTGTGATAGCGAACATCGGCAGGGGGGTTTTCTTACCCGTGGCTGGATCTGATTTAATGAATTGCCTGACTGATAGAGTTTTTATGCCCTTGCTTCCAAGTTCATCAGAGATGTCTGTTTCAGAGAAGAAGGCTGGTAGGCCCTTAATGATGTATTTTTTGGGTCTCTCGTTCTTGAGCCCAAAAGTGTAGAACTTGAAGTTATTTTTTTCAAGTAGCATGGTGATTTTCGTAAAATCCTCCTGGGATTTCAGGGAGATTTTTGTGTTGTTCCCGTTGTATTTTAGGTTGAAGTCGTTGTTGGTAACATTCACCTGGATGAGGTTGATCAATTTTTTGGTTTCCAGCTTCCCGTTCTCGAGGATGATGGGTGGAACTTGTGGTCGGATGGTTGGTCCAGCAGAAGTTGTGGGGTTCTGGCTTCCATGTTGGTTGAGGGTTTCCCCCACAGACGATGTAGGATTTGGGATGTTCTTATCAGGAGGGTTTTTGGGTTTTTTGGAGATTTTGTTAGGAGGACTCATTTTTTGTTTCCTTTTGATCGGAACAGAGGAGTTTGATCTTATTGAAGGCACCCTTGGGGCCTGGTGGTTGGATTTGGGATTTAGAATAGTTGGGGGAAGTTTAATTGGAGAGATAATTGAACTGAATCGACGAATACTCAGAAATCGACTTATAGCTAGGTTAAATGCGGTGGGATTGAGCGGGAAAGCATGCGTCTGCTCAGTACCGCTGAACGACCACGACTGACCACTGCGCTATTGCGATATTGTGAATTTTCCTAAATGGTCAACATTCAGAAACGTCACAATTTCGGATTTTGTTATGAATAAACAAAATCAATCGGATTTTAAATTATTCATGTTTCTTTGGGAAATGCCCTGTAACTTTAATTAACATTAAATCTTTTTATACAGTCGGAGTGGCTATTTACCCCGAATTTGTTCTATTACGATTCGTAATTGATAATTTGATTAATAATAATTATTGATATTGATAATGATTAAATTAATAAATGAACTCTTTTCCGATTTGCTATTTTTTTTTCCGACTTGGAATATCTCCCAAATTTTTTCCAACAGAATTTCCGAAAATATCCGAAGTACATTCGATCGAGAGACTCGGGACAATTCCGCGAATTCATAACACTCCCGTCGACGAATGAACGTCGACTTTTGTTTTGACATCGACACAATACACTCACCCATGTGTAAGTCCACTCAGTCACGTGAAATTGGTGGTGAAACCTTTAAAGTGATTTATTTTTTACGAGTTTACCGAGGTTTTATAATAGAGTATAATTAAAAGTTGATATGGAGATCACAGGAGAGCAGGACTAAGGCTCAGGACAATCGTGGAATAAAGAGCCTGAATTTTCAAATTGGTTGGAGAGTGTTGAAGGTAAGCTAAATAGTGCATTAGGGCCACTAAATGCTAAACGTGGAAAATTTAATAAAGCTGATGAATCTTGTTATATTTCCAAAATGTATTCTCTTGTACAGGATACTATTGCACCAGCGATTTGCAGGAAATTGGATTTTCCTGTTGTTACCCTCACAGTGTTTCACCCTTACCCTTGTGAACCTTACGGCATTTGATCTTCCCTTTCATGCCTTTTAATCCTCATGACGTATTTCAAAGAATAACTTCTGAAATTTCGAATATTTCCTTTTTCTATTTACAAATGATAAATATTGAGGGATTGAAAATTGAAAAACAAAAATAATTTAATGGAATTGCAATTTTCTTGCAAACTTTCTTATGAAATCTTAAAGTCCCTGAAATCTAATTAAAAATCTAATAAAAAATAAAATAGAATTTTGAAAATGAATAGAAAAATACAATTTCGCTATAGGATAAGCAATTTCATAGACGAATTGATCTCAAACCGATTTCAAATTTACCACATTCAATATTTTAATCATGCTTTTGCTCAATTTTTAAAGAATTTTTAACCGTAAACTGAGCTCTCCATTGTTATTAAATATTAGTAATAAGTAAAATGTTGAGAAAATTTATAATAACATCAATTTCATTCGTTTTATTTATTTATTTGCGAGTTCCATCGCGGAATTTAATTTATCGGGTTTATTTACGGGCGTTGAGCCTGCGCGGTAGTGGCGGGGACCCGCGGAGTGCGCGAGGGAGCTGCACACGAAATTCCCACGCGTGGGATTTTTCCCCTCATCTGGCATCACTGCCATGGACGGATATTTGAAGACTCATGGGATCACGAGGTGGACTACCGTGCCACGAACTCCACAGCAAAATGGAGTGGCGGAGCGGATGAACCGCACGCTCCTGGACTCCGCACGATGTTTGATGATGCAATCGGGGATGAGCCCACATTTCTGGGCTGATGCAGTGGCCACAGCCAGTTATCTTCGAACTAGATCCCCGTCGAGCAGTATCAGGGGAAAGGTTCCCTTGGAGATCTGGACTGGACAGCTTCCAGATCTGAATCACATCAGGGTTTTTGGATCTGAGGTACACATCCTCGATAAAGATCCAACCAAGGACAAGTTAGCACCACGTTCCAAACGAGGAATCTTCATTGGATATCCACGAGAAACGAAGGCGTATCGTGTGTGGCTACCAGACGAGCGTAAAACAGTGGTGGCGAGGGACATCAAGTTTCTAGAGTCCCCTGATAAGGAATGTAGGATTGAGAATGACGATGATCCATGCGAACAAACGAGTGACGACTTGCCGAGTCATCAAATCCATGGGGTGACTGAGTCCTCCGGCAGTCATAAAAATTCGTCGAGGGGTTCGAGCACGAATAGCTCACTCCCGAGTCCGAGGGGATCCCACGTTGATATTCCAGTTACCCGAGGGCAAGTCAAGCGAGGAAGAGGAAGGCCAACGCTCTTACGAACTGGATCCAGGGGGCGTCCAGCGAAGATATATTCACGTTCCAGAACATCGACTTTGGCTGACGAATCGGAGGAGCTAAAAGTCCCGACAATTGTCTTGGACGAGGTCGAGGACGATGTGTTTGAGGATGCCAATGTCGGAGCGAGCGTTGACGCATCTGGCTTAATTCAAGGAGAAGCCTTTGCTAGTTTGCACCTGTTCTCAGGGATGGCAGAACTTTCCATCGATGAAGCCCTGGCTAGTCCTGAAGGGGAAGAGTGGAAAAATGCCATCATGGAGGAAATGAGGAGCTACATCTGTAATGATACTTGGATAGTAGTAAAACGACCGAAAGAAGTAAGGGTCGTTGGGTGTCGAATGGTTCTTACGAACAAATATACGGAAGATGGGCTGATCAGCAGGAAGAAGACCAGACTGGTGGCCAAAGGATACAGTCAACGCCCTGGAGTCGACTATCATGAGATATATGCGCCAGTAGCTCGATTAGAGACGTTGAGACTTATGTTGGCACTATCCGTTGAATTAAATCTCAAAATATGGCAATATGATATTGTGACGGCCTACCTAAATGGGTTTATCCATGAGGAGATTTACATGGAACTGCCTCAAGTGCTAATCGATTCACTGGAACTATTAGTCGAACGCGAGGACCCCAAGAGTTCGATCAACCACACGGTCAGGAGCATGCTGACAGATATAAATCGGGGAGGAGACTGCTGTCTACTCCAGAAGGCCCTGTATGGCCTGAAACAAGCCGGAAGACAGTGGAACAAGAAGATTAGTGAGAAACTATTGTCGATGGGTCTGCAGCAAGCAAGAGGTGATCCCTGCCTGTTCCATGGGAAACAAAATTATCACACACTCCTGATCTGGATATATGTCGATGACATACTGGTTGCTTCCGACAACGAGGCCTGGAGTGCAGGAATTCACGACGAATTATCCAAGGAGTTCCAGATAAAAAATTTGGGATTGCCAAAATACTGTTTGGGGTTGGAGATTAGGCAGGACATCGAGATGATTACACTCTCTCAGCGTAATCACGTCAAAAATTTGCTGATTCATTTTGGGATGGATAATTGTAATCCAGTGAGCACTCCAGCAGTCGTGGGTAGTAAACTCATAGAGTCGACGGTGAATGAGCCACAGGATTGGCCCTATCGTGAGGCTATAGGAGCCCTGACGTATCTGGTGATGGCCAGTCGACCTGATCTAGCAAACACCGTGTCAAGATTGGCACAGTTCACCAACAATGCGAGTAAAGAGCACTGGGCATAGTGAAGAGAGTCTTCCGTTACCTGGCGGGCACCATGGACTTGGGAATCGTCTACCGCAAGACTGCTAGACCTATAGAGGGTTATACCGATGCTGACTGGGCGAATTGCCTTGTAGACCGAAAATTGTACTCCGGATACTGCTATATGTTGGCTGGTGGAGCCATTTCATGGAAATCCCAGAAACAGAGAGTCGTTGCTCTCTCATCTACAGAGGCAGAGTATATTAGCCTAGCCGAGGCACTGAAGGAAGGTCTACACCAGAGGAGCCTTCTACATGAGCTGAAGGTACCCAGGTCCGGTATCATTGTCGTATTGGTCGATAATCGGGGAGTAATTTGTATCTCTCAAGGGCAAGTACATCACCCTCGTACAAAGCATATCGACATACGACACCACTTCGTGAAGGATGTCATCAGTAAGGGGCACGTCCAAATCGAACATGTACCCACCGAGAAAAACGTCGCTGATGTCTTGACGAAGGCCTTGCCCAAGGAGTTGCACTGGAGGTGCATTCAAGGAATGGGGCTTCGCCAAGTCCACATGGAATCGAAGAAGTACCGATTGCGGCGATTCCAATTGAGGGGGCGTGTTAGAGCAAATTTAAATTGTCGCGGTCAATTTACATCGACTCCATATCTAATATCTGCACTGTTCTCCTTCCCTTTTGATACAGATTATTATTATCCTTTTTCACCAACTAACCATAGAGAATAACGTTTTTATGTAATCCAAAGATTTACGCATTTAAGATGTGAAATCCAATTAGATTGAGATCATTAAACTTCCAATTGCAATTAAACCAAGTGCATCGACGATTTATTTCGCATACCTCCAATAAAATCAACAGTTACATTTCCAAGAGTCTCGGAGATGTAAAAATTATTTAACATAGAGCCTACGACGTTAATATAGATCCGCCGTGTAATTCCAAAGATGAGTCCCTCCATTTCAAGACTCCGGACGCTGGCACCATCACTCGGCTTTTTCGGGCGACTCCTTGTGTGGGGAGAAAATGCAAATTTCTCCTCTGACACCTGCTGCTTCTCCAACAAACATAAAATTAGCAGAGGACTTACAAAAGTTCACAATCAATCCCGCGAAAAATCTGGACGAGTAGTTAAACGCTTGGCTCGATATAATGCATGAAAAAAATAATGAAACAAAATCAAATAAAAGAAAATAAGTTGTATTCAACTCTGGCCTCATCAGTAGTGAACATTTCATGTGGATGTCTTAAAACCGGCGAACGGTCGAAACCTAAGATACCATGTAATAATATATTTTTTTATTTAGCAAATTTTTACACAACTTGAGGGATATCAAAGTGTATGTGGAATGCACATGCTATTGGAAACGGTCCCTTAAGATTTAGTCATATCGACCTTTCGCATATGCACTTGTTCAATTTACAATTCCATTGATTAAAAATTTTTTTTCGCCCTCTGTGGTTCTTTGCTTCAAACGTTCCCGGAAATCTCTTACTTGTTCTCTTCTTTAATAACGTTCTCAAGTTTGACTATCTTCCATTATTTTATATTTTTCACGACATCTGTTATCTTTCCTTTCTTCTTTTAATTATCATACGGAAATGACTGTTTATACTCTTCGGGTCTCTTATTCAAATTCTTCTCAGAACATTTTTGGGTTCCTTTCCTAGAATTTTTTCTACAACTTATGCCATCAGTGAATTGATTTTTCTGATTTTTACCATTTCTTTCTCTTACTATTTTCAATTGTTGTTTCTAATGTGACCTTGGCCGGGAATTTAAAATATATTAATTCTCGGAGAAGGCACGATATATCTGGGAAAATCAAATTAGGGGCAAAATCCAGTAATCTAAATAATTTAAGGGGGACCTGAAATAATAAGAGGGAGGGGGGGGGGTCTCAATAATTACTCGGGGGGATTTAGGTAGATTGATTTTTAGTATATTCTAGTCTCCATAATACACAAATGTTAATACAACAATTAATCCAGGCCTTTTGACTAATTAACTCGAGGGAGGGGGGGAGGGGGGTAAGGCCAGCTCACGTGCGGCTACGCGAAATAGTATAGCATAAAAAAATAAAGGGCGAGAAGTTAATGGTGCAAGGGGGGAGAAGTTAGGTGACCGAACTTCTAAATTCTTACAAACTACGGGGAGGGGGTTTCGCGGAGAATAATTATTACAGCAAATAAAATAATGGATAGAATGATTGTTCAGAGGCTCACCGTTGGGGGAAAATGATTATAAAAAGAGGAAATTCGTTGGGGCAGGGGATAAATGAAAGGGTACTCACAATGTTGGCGGCCAATACTCGACCAATAACCCTCAACTCTTTGCTTCTGGACTTTTCCTCTTTCCTTCCTTCTCCAGACTTCTCCACTCCTGGATCTCCACACTAGCCAAAATCTCTTTTCCAAAGACACTACTGGTCACGGGGTAGCTATATCACAAGTGATGACCGCCAGTTATCTTCACACCTTCTTCCCCGATTATCGGTCATAATTGGGGTTAATCGAGGGCACTCGTCATCGAGTGTCCTTTTCTTCTTAATTATTCCTTGAGGGTCAGTTGAGGGATGTCTCTTTCTTTTCGGGGTCACGTGGTGTCCAGTCTCTTCGTGGGAGGTTTTCTCCTTTTCGCCAGTCTGCGATGAGTGCGGCGGCGAAGGGAAAGGGGGGTGGGGGGTTTTGTTCTTCATCGTTCTCGTCCTTTTCCACTGTTGATGTGAGTACCGGGGCGAGGGGTCATTGGGTAGGGGGAAAAAGTATCTCGGGAATGGGTTGTCCAACGGTGGCAAAAAGGGTAACTTAAACCTAACTTAGCCTAGGAAAAATAATAAGTATTAATTAGGGGGCATTAATTAGATAAAAACATCAATTCCTATCTATTTCCGATTTCGATTTCACACGACTTCCATTGTTGTGGTCGGTGAAAGAAAAAAAAAAAAATTTGAATAAACAGCTGGGAATGAGGCGCGCTGACGTTCGATAGTAATTTTTTTACAGAAAATGCAAATCGAAAATTGATTCATTTGTAATAACGAAGAAAATACAGTTTCCGAGGCGTTTCAGGACATTATATTTGTATTACAAGATTCAGGTTACAATATTACGATATCATCGAAACTACATGGCAAAATGGGCTAATGTGACATGATATTTCACACCCAACCGATATGCGGAAAATCATAACTTGAGTGCGGATGACAATACAGCACCATTTGAAAGTGGATTCAATAAGCTTCAAAACGGTATAAAATGTTTTTACCGTACCAGAAGGAATTGGAAGTTGTAACGAGATTTTTCTCGTTACTAGAAAAAACACTAGTAAAGTCACTAGGTGAAAGGAACGACATCTAACGCCGGCTGAAATAGCCGAGCGAAAGATGAGTAGAACATCGGACGACGGCCGATCAGGCTGCTGCGAAGGTGAATTTGAAAAATCACATAGTGGGAAGAAACGTGGTAGGGTGAGATCATGTTTCGGAACACTGTGATGGCGCTGACGATAGCTGTTTCCCAATTCGGAAATCCACCCATCTGTGTTAGGGAGTCCAGGGCCAACGTACAGGCGTTCCAACTGGGTGGTTCCGAAGGGCGCCGTCGACTTAGACCAGGGACCAACGGCTAGGTGAAAGGACTAGCGCCCCCGGGATCCCGTCGAGTTGATTGACGGCTGTGGGGTAACGGATGACCCACAGTCGCTGAGATGCTCAGACTAGGGGGAGAAGGCCCTAGTAGATTTCAGGACAGTTCGCGTTGAGTGCTGGTCTCGAGCGGATGGTTTAGGAGCTCGGGATCAGTTGGTGGCAATAATCCCTGCCGGGATTATGAAGGGTACGTGGGTCCAAGGAATCTTGGAATAGGGAGAGAAGGGGACACTTATGTGTTCCCGATCAGTGCAATGGATTACTTTGAGGCTACGGACGAGAGTCCGAGGCTACAGAGATCCATCTCTAGGGCGAAATCCATGGTGTTGGGGTGGACTAAGGGCTGGGATTCAAGGCGTTTCCCGTCGGTCCGGTCGCACGCGCCTCCATGGGAAGTAACTTTAGTTTTGACTCGCGATGAGATGGCTCTTACCGAGTTCTCGAGTTGGGGTGGACGTTAGGTGGGTGAGACAGGTCTCCGGATACCTACGTCGCATGTGCCTCGAGCAGTTCGGCGCCCTGCGGGGTGAGAAGGATTCGCAGGTAATCTGTGTCTTGTCTGGGGTTGAGCCACCCCACAGGAGAGAGTACCACGTGCGAGGGATGGTCACTTCCCTCCACGAGAGTCTGGGGGATACGTTCCCCGAAAGATATCGTTGACGATGCCGTAAGCACGGCAGAAGTTAGTGATTGAAGTTACTCGTACGTTGGTGAACCTCGCCCACTCTACCGTGTTATGCTGATGCTGGCTCGGCGTTGTGAGACCCGCCACCGAAAGTCCGCGGAGTTCACGAAATTCCTTCGCGGCTGGTTTTCCGTCAGGTTTTCCAGAAAAACCTGGCTGGCGCCCAATCGTGAACGATAGAGGCGGCAGCCAGAATAGTTCGAGGAATATCCCGGGCTGTTGACCCGGGAAAAATACTCTTACAAAGTTTTGGCAGCTAAAAGTATCACGTGGAAGAAAATGAAGCCGATTATTTATATTTGAACGTGTATAAATCGACAACCGAGTAAAAGAATAAAGAAGAAAGTAGCGTCATTTGAAAGATCTTTTTTGTCAGCTTTTCAATTATATTACATATTCGCAATGTAATATAATACAGGATTTTATATACATCATAGAAGGGAAGTTTATATAGCGTTCCACATTCTATTTGTGACGTCACGGGAGTCGTTGGATAGGATTTTTGGATGAGGTAGGAACGGGAACAGGATAATTCTCCATATAATTTTTGCAAGAAAAATTACTGAAAAAATGGATAGTCCAGACCGGGACTTGAACCCGGGACCTTCCGATTATACATCGGGTGCCCTCCCAACTGAGCTATCCGGCTCCTAGCCATTTCTTCCGTTCATTTTTCTTGCCTATGTATGGAGCACCGCCGTCCTTCATACGGCAAACATTTTGTGTGAGGAGAGCTCGCCAATACGATCTCATTAAAAATGGGCGGGCGTTTACAGGACATTTCATTTTCGAGTCTAAATGTTCAGGAATCGGAGCATAATTCAAGCAGCGAAGCGAATGTCATCTCATATAAAAGTTAATTCTCCTAGTTTTCAAATCATATTCCATATCTATTGCGTATCATAAGATGACATGCTGCAAGAACTCTCAAAATAAAATCTGGGATGTAGCGTGATATATGACACTTTACATTCATTTTAATGTTTAAAATGCCATAACTTCCGTATGGGCCGACATATAGGCATAACAGATCAACCACGAGAAAGCGAATTTCATCAGCTTCAAAATAATATGGTATTCTAACAGAGACACGCTTGACAAGATCGATTATCTCGAAAATCTTGAAATCACGAAGCCACGATTCCTTATTGGTCCGTCTAAAGTGGCACGAGATTACAAACTATATATATTCGATTATATTTCTCAACGGAAAGAACAGAGGACTTAGATAGCTAAAAGTATCGGCTGACTCAGAGTGACCACGATTTTTTAAATAAGGAATATACAACAGTATTTCCAATATATACAAACCTTAAAAAAATTAATGTAAAAAATGCCTATTACATATTAATCATGCCTGAATCTGGAAACTTAGGCCTGGAGAGATTATGCAGTTCATATTTTCGCTTACATTTTCCACTTAGAATTTTTATGTAACTAGAGATGAACGCGTTATGCGCACCTCTTGTTATTTTTGGGGTGCTACTACATGAGTTTCCATTTCATTTTTCAACGATAGATATATTCAAACATTCAGATTCAGACTCTGAGCTAGAAACAGAAAGATTATAAAATGAAAAGGTCCAATGTAATGATTTTTTTGAAGCTTTCTCTTAAGTTATAAAAATATATCGATTCCACGATGGCATTTCTCGCGTCTCTTTTCATCATAAAATATTGACCAAAGTATATGGTTTATCTACATATATATAATGGTTACTTTGGGGACATTTTCAGTCATGTATGGTATTGTATGGGGACATGTGGCTGTTTTGAGGGCAGTCCTCATAATTTGTTTTACGCAGTGGGTACTTCGGGGACTGTCCTCATAATATAGACAGTCTATGCAATGATGATTATGGGGACTGGGAGATCTAGTGTCATAAACGAGGACAGTGTCCCCGAAATAACATCTTACTTTTTGTATATTTTGAGGACATTTAATTCTATCCAATAGTATTGTTTGAAGGGAAGTGAGATGAAAGAGAATGGATAATTGTGCACAATTTAATAATTTTATACATATTAATCTGAAATCATAACATCAAACATTTATAAAAAGTGTTCAAAGATAATTGCAATTCAATTCCGATTTCACGGAAGATTTCATTTATTCCAGGGAAATGGAACATTTGGTTAATAGTTGAGAAAGTAAATTGAATAATCTGAGTGAAATCAACCATACCTACTGAAGTTCAAAAATTAAATATTTCGATATCGTCACATTCACGTGCAAAAAACAGCATTGATTTGTTTTTCCTCCGTGGTCAATTTTTTTTCTAATCACTAAAATAGAAACATACTTCGTAAATCAAAATGAATTCATCAAGTAGAAGGAGAATTTTCCGAACGGGAATGAAGACGGATAATGCAGTTTTGGGAATACTCCGATATTCTACTCAATGTATTATATGGAGACATATGTAACATATAAAGACTTTTGCATTCTAACGTATGTTCCTTACGAGGACTCATCGAAAATATCAGGACATTTCAATTATACTGTTTGGCGTTTACAAGGACGCAAGGCTGTCAACGTAAAGTATATTATGAGGTCTTCTCGGAAAAAATTTTGAACTAACGTCCAAAAGTTAGTGTATCGTATTTGGCATGGTGAATGACTCTATAGAAGAGATTATTTTCTACGTATCAATCCGAAACCATGACAGTAAATGATTATAGCAGATTTTGAAATAATACTCAAATTCGAGCCCAACTTTACTGAAAACTACGTTTATTCCAGAGAAATGGAAGATTTCGTTGATAGAAACAGACTTATTTGAATAATGTGATAGAAATAATTTTATAGAAAACTTCTATATTATAATAATTGTATAATATGGGGCCATATGGAATTTATAGGGACATTTCAATTCTAACGTATGTTCATTACGCGGACACATCGAAAATATGAGGACATTCAAATTTGACTGATCGGTCACTATGAGGACATGGCAGCATGTGTGTATTGTATATTATGAAACCTTTACATAAGATCGTCATCATTTCCCAGGTAGGAATGAACGATGGGGAGAAGGTCCGACGAGGGTTCGGCGAAGGCTTGACAAGCCTGGGTTGAGGCTAGAATTGACCATGAGTAAAGCCTTTGTTGAGCCTTGGATCGTAACAGGGGGTAGAGCCTCGATCCCAAGGCTTGCCGAAGGCTTGAAACCCAGGGCTTTCCAAAGCTTTGAAAGGCAGAGACTGTCGGAGCCTCAAATATCAGTGCTTCTTCCCAGGTGGGAATTGACCATTGGTCCTAGCTGAGACCAAGCTTGAACCAAGCTTGATCCAAGCTTGAACCAATCGTTAACTAATCCTTTAATTTATCTAGAAATTATTAATCAAAATAATGAAAAAAAGTAAAATAATTATATTGTTGTTACTAATACAAGTCAATTTCACCCCGATTTACCTATCCCTGATGAATGGATCATTGGAAAGAACTGATTAATTAACTTAAAAACTGACCGCCGCAACCGAGATTCGAACGCACGACCCTAACATTACGAAACCTACGCCTTACCACTTTTTTTTTTTTATAATGCGTTTATTGACCAGAAAGAGAACATGTGGTAAAATACAAAATATAAGTAACGCATTAAGAACTTATCACATAATTATGTAGACGGATTCATAGTACCATGACATTCAGAATCGCATTTATGGATGATTAAATCATCTTCTGACTTCGCAAATAATGCTTGATAAATACTATTGGAGGATTAGGGAAACACTAGTTTTAACAGTATTGGGATTGGATGAGAAGGTGAGCCCAAAAATGGTTAGTAAAAAGGCTCTTACATAGCTTATTTTTTTTAGGACTTAGGAACTAGAGGTAAAAAAATAAATAGATATATAAGCAGTTATGTACAAGCAAAGGATGATGATTCTCTGTAGAGAATACTCACTGGACAGTCCTTAGTGGATTCTAATCAATAGTTGGAGCATGAAACCTCCACCAATAAGTTTTAATCTTATTTAGATTAATTTTTTTATCTCTATCAGGTATATCAGTATTGAACTAAATTTTTGAATGGTTCATGACGTTAGCACAGTTTAAGTAAGAGGGGGGTATAATCAATTGCCCTGGTGATATTATTGGCTCTGGACGCATGATAAATAAGTGGAATATTGTTATCATCGACAATATACCCATTTGCATCGAGGTAGGTAAAAATTTCAGGAGGTATGAACCCTGTGGATATTGCCTTAGTAAAATAATTTTCCTGAGGATAAAAAGGTCCTCCAATTAGACTATTGAGTTCTGGATTGTAGGCTGATGCCTTAGCTATGTGGTTTCTACATAAACAGAGAATATGATTGTCAATTCTGGGAGTTTTTGGCTTATTGTATAAAATTATATTCTTATAGGATTTTGTATGGTTTGACTCAGGGGTTTTGTACATGTTAAGGCAAGCTCTTAAGCAATATCTCTCGAATAGTCTGATTTTTTCCATCAAGTGTGCTGGGATGTTGAACCAAAGGGGACAAGCATATGTTATTATCGGCCTTATAATTAGAAGATAACATAAAATTTTTACTTTTTTGTGTATATGCTTATTGTAAAATAATCTGCTCAGCGTCTTAAACGATTTCTTAGCTTTTTCAAGTTGGATTGTAATGTGATCTAAATATTTTAGTTGGTGATCAATATTTACTCCTAGATATCTTACTACTTTTTTATGGGGTACTATAATTGGAGAATTTTGTTTCTCTCTAAGTTGGAAGGATTTCCAGTGATTTCTAACGTTAGCGTGAGCTTTATCCAGTGTTGGACGCAATAAAATTGTTTAGCATTTCGTGGTATTAATTTTTAGTTTCCAGGTATGGTAATAATCGGTTATTTTTTCGAATAGTTGTTGAAGTGAATTATTTATTGTTGTACATTTTTCGTCTGAAATATAAACAAGTAAGTCGTCTGCGAAGGCTACTGCTTTTTTTTCCGGATCAGTATTTAAGCCGAATAAATTTAATAGATCACTAGTATAAATGTTGAATAATAGTGGAGAGTTAACCGTTCCTTGTTGCAAACCGTTTGAGACTTTGAAGGATTTATTCGAGCATTCTTTTCCGTCTGAGACGATGAAGCTCTTACCATGGACCATGCTCCATATTAACTTGATCAGGTGAGGAGGGAACTTCTTTTGTAGTAGTTTAAAAAAGAGTTCATCTAGCCAGACTGTATTAAAGGGCTATTCCAGGTCTATGAACACCGCGCCTACACATTTTCCGCCGTTAATATTCCAGGAAATATCAGATGTGAATTTATTGATGGCATGAATTGTAGGATGTTTGTGCCTGAACCCGAATTGATGTTCTGGAAGGATATTATTTTTATTGCAATGAAGAAGAATTGCATTGTAAATGGAAATTTCAAAGATTTTACTAATATTAGGTAGTAAACTTATAGGTCTGTAACTTGAGGGGTCCGATCCCTCTTTACCTTTCTTATGCAAAGCGATAACCTTGGCTAATTTCCATTGTTGAGGGAAATACATATTGTTCAATGCGTTGTTGTAGATTATGGCATAGAGATTAATGAGTTTTTTGGGAATATTTTTTAGTACGGTGTTTGGGATTCCATCAAAGCTGGCTGATTTTTTGTTATTTATTTTTTTAAGCAACAGATGTCTCAGTTCATTATCACTAGTGAAATAATTCTGAATAGGGCAATCTATGGGGTTGAAAGATTTTAGATTATTGTCAAATTTAACGACGAAGTGATTTTCTCGGATGCCTGAATCGATTTCTAATTTTAAATCCTTAATCTTATTTTCTATTAGTACTTTGAGTTCGGGCTTGCCTAAATTTTCATTCTGATTGTTACTTAGTTCAAAGTGAGAGCCAATTATGTCGAATTTGTCATTAGGATTGATAATCAATATATTATCATTATTATCCATTCTGAATTCTTTTGGGTTAAGATTAGCGTTTTCCATAATTTTTATTTTGTTAGGAGGTATTTTTAGTGAATCTATTGGAGCTGAGCCTTTTCTCCTAAATAATCTGTTGACTTCTGGAAGTGATTTTACTGGGTCAACAGGATGAATACTTTTTAGTTTTTCGGTCCATTGATTGTTTATTTCTTTATCGAATTCCAAAGTTATTTTTTTTCTAATTTTATTTAGCAGAGTTTTTAATCTTTTTAATTTGGGACTTTCGATCCCAGGGTTATTGTTATATTTTTAGCTTGTGAATTTCTGTGATTAGGTAGCTTTTATGTTTTTGGAGATTATTAATTTTTTTATTTAAAAATCTTTCTGCAGAATTAAATTTTTTGCATTTAGGGACTGACTCGTCTATTGATTCTAATATTATTTTTTCCAGAGTTTTTAGATTATTCTCAATCTCTTCATTATTTAGATTTCTGTTATTTCTACCTCGGTAATTTTAGAATTTATTGATTTTTGGAATGTCTTCCAGTCTGCTTTGTAGAAATTGAACCTGTGCTGCGGTGGGTTTTCTTCAAATGTCATTAAAGATTCAATTTTTATTTTAAATTTAATGCCATTATGGTCGCTATCAAATGGGAAAGTTTTTAGTTTATTATTAATGAGATCTATTATGTTAATTCTTTTGTCTATCAGACCGATGTCTAAGAATGAGTTATTATTGGGGAACGTAGCTGAAACAGGTCCAACACGATTTATTTTAAATTTTAAATCGTTATTTAGTAACCAGTTCTGAAATTTTTTACCTCTAGGGTTGGAGTCTGAGTTTCCCCAATCAGGATGTCTGCAATTTAAATCCCCTGCTAGTATGTAATAATTATTTGGATTATCCAGATTTAATTCCGTGAACAGATTTTCTAGTTCAGGCACAAATTCTTTTTTGCAGTTACCGGCTGCGTATGCTGCAATTACATATAAATTATAATTATCTGGTAAATTAATTTTAATGCAAGTTGTTTCAAGACAAACAGCTTGGGCAAGACATTTTGGGTAGATTCTGACATGTTTGATATTCTCCTTGATCAGCAGAGCGGAGCCTCCACCTTTCAATGAAAAAGGTCTATCGTTTCTGAGACAAGTATAGCCTTTATAGTTAATATTATATCTCGGATTTAATTTGGTTTCTCCTAGCAGTAAGATGTCAGGGCAGTGTTCATGTAGAAGGTGGAGCAGGCACGCACGTTTAACATTTGAGACTAGAGAGTTTATGTTTAAGGCCACGATGAATAACGCATCTGTATTATTTAAAAACTTAATTGGAGCTGAGTTTTCCATTGATTATTTAGGTCTATTGGGAGTCTCTGGAAAGAGTAAACTTAGAATGAAATCAATTCTTTGAGAGTTTGCTGAAATGGTAGAAGTAATTGCCTTTAGCTGTTCATTGATTGCTTTGAGGAGAGCAGAGTCGGGATTTTGAATGGTGTGGGTGGGGTTGGAGTTACAGGAGATTGCTGGGTTATTTGGATCTTGTTGAACATCAGTATTAATATTATATTTGGGAGTTTGTTTTGTGATATGGCTGAAGGGGATATCAGGAGAAACATCCTCTGAGATTTTTAATAATCTTCCGTCTCTCGAGGTATTGGCTACCTTCTTTTTAGCTTCCAACCTCTCGTTAAATTCTTTGGCTTTGGGACAACCTCTGTAGGATGCTGGGTGGCCATTTCCGTTGCATAGGGCACATTTTAGCTCATCTTTGTTAACTTCCTCCTCTAGGGAATTGGCATGAGAGTTTCCTATCCCACACTGACCAGGAGCATGATCTCCAGCACACTTGACGCATCGAGAAGGCAAGTTACAATTTGGGGATGCATGTCCTATTCTTTGGCAGTTGAAACATTGTAATAGGTCCTTATTTATTAATTTTTCCCACCTTATTTTTTGGTGGAGGAATTCTGTTGATTTTATTGAGTTTAATAACTTTACTGTTTGCTGATAAATGAACTAGGAAAATTGGCAAAACTATATTATTTGCAACGGATTTTTTGGTTTTAAATCTTGTGACTTTGATGAAGGACAAGTCTTCTTCCTTAATCTCGGAGAGCTCAGCGAAAATATCACTATCGTTAAAATTTCCGTCAAGACCTTTCAAAAGGTACGTGTGCATTCTCTCTGATTTTAGTGTGAAGGTGAAATTATGAATCCCCTTAATTTTGAGTGCTTCTAGGATTTTCTTGTGGTGTGATGGATTCTCCACGTAGATAATGTGCTGATTTTTCCCTACGTTTTTAGTGGAAAAAGATCCTTGCAAGGATAAGTTTATACTATTTTTAATGGCATTTATGGACTCTTGAGCAGAATGACCAATTACTCTTATTGGGGGTGGTTTACCGTACTTTTTGTGTTGCTGCTGACCATCCTTGGGCTGTGAGTGACCACTGGAGTAATTTCCACCCTCAGTCTGCTGTGCGCTGGTTTGCTGGCTTGTTGAGGCATTCACATGGAGTTGATGATTGTGATCCTTGTTGTAGGGGCGATTGGAGCCTTTGTTTCTTCTCTCTTGCTCGATGTTGACTGTGTTGTCTCTAGTTTCTGTGTTAGCGTTGAGTATGTCATCATCATGATCCATTTGGTTGGCATCATCAGGTGTTTCGCTTCTGATTTCCAAGGAAGAAGGATGTGACTCTTGCAGTTTAGCACTGTTTCTGACCTCTTTTGATGTGTCTGCCTTCACGTTCATGCTAATTTGGTTTTTTAAGCTATGAATTATCCTCTGCTGGGCTTTGTTTTGATTTTGGAGTCCAGTAATTATTTTGTTTTGATTGGCATTGTCTTCTTTTAATTTTCCAAAAGCTTGTTTAAGCAGGAGAAACTGATTTGAGAGTTCCTCGATTGTGGGTGGAATCAGTGATTCTGTCTCCATGTTGACAAGAGATTCTGATTCAGATTCAGTTTTGGTTGAGTAATCGATTTTATTCTTTTTTGAAAGAATATTTGTCAGATTTGGGTGGGTTCTTTTTTTGTTTCCAGTTGATGATGCGAGGATTTTACGATTGAGATCCTCAATATCGGATGCATCAGTAGGACCGCGCTTGGCCGCTGCTAATAAGCCGTTAACCGATGTGATACACTCTAGGCGGGAGGAGCCCTTTTCACCAATCATTCCTCCTAATGATGTTGGATGGCCTGATACATTCCGTGTTAATTCCATAGGATTAAGATGATTCTCAGTTTTGAGAACTTCATTTTCGGGTTTGTTGGGCGGGAGCCCAACTAACCTCAAAGAGAGGTTGTTTTCTATTTTATGTGACGATGAATTGTATTTATTCTTACGAGTCAATATAATAGATTGGATCGAATTAATTCTTTATTCCGCATACAATTGTGATATTTACTGGTGTATTATAGTTAAATTTTATGTTGACACTCTCCCAACGATCACTGACCGCTCTACCAACTGACGCTCTGTCTACGCCTTACCACTAATCTAACGCGCGCCTATGATTTGTCATCTTCAATTGTACCTATGAAGTCTATGTCAACTTTGTAGAAATAATGTTGTTGAATAACGTTCTATTTGTGTAATGTAACCAACATCACTAACTATTTACAGAATTTACATTATTAACATAAGTTACTTTTTCTCGATCAACCCCCCGGCCCCCATTCCTCTGTGACTCCCAATCCTCATTACGAACATACACACAAATTTGTTTTATCTGCAACGAATTGAGTGTTGTTGTTATTATTGTTTTTATTACTATTATTATTATTTATAATAATCCTGAAGCGAGGCAGAGTTTACACAGGGTATTTCAAACGATCTTAACTGGGCCTCAATGATTCATGCCTCGGTTGAGCCTAATGATAAGCTTAGTATGCTTAGCCTCAGCGCGCTTAGACTGAACCGAGCATGTACTCGGCATGATATAAGTCATCCTCAAGAAACCAAAGCTAGTTCTAATCTGTTTCGAGCCTTGGACCAAGCAGCCTAAGGTGATTCAAAATATTATGAAGGCCCATAACTCAGTTTCACTGGACGAGGCCTCAGCCAAGTCTGAATATAAGCTTAGGCTATTTAGGCCCAGTACGCTGACACTTACAGAAGCCTCAATTCACCTTGTTGTGAAACATTCTTATCAAGACAAGAATGATTCGAGTCTGTGTCTAGACGTGGACTCAGCAGCCTGAAGGGAGCCAGAATTGTCCAAATGTATTCCAAGGGTATTTAACTTAGCCTCAATGGATAAAGCCTCGGCCAAGCCTGAGTATAAACCTGGCCCGTCGAGGCTCATTGAGTTGAGGTTTACATGAGCCTGTTATCAGCCTAATATATCCCACCCTCAACAAGTCAAGGTCCATTAATCGTCATATTGCCAAGCCTCGGTAAAACAAGGTTTCAAAAAGGTTGGCCCCATCGTCGAGCCTTTGAATTCCTACCTGGGTTGCGGTCGGTTTATGCGATAATTGTCATTGGAAATTCTCGCGAATACAAAAATTAGTACGTCCATCATTCACGGAAATCGCGGTGTACGACACCCTCGTCCTGAAGGAGCTACGATCAATGAAAGCCCCCGAATCATTTGTATGAATAATTTCGAATCATCATATCATCATTTAGAATCCTTGAATTTAATGAAAAAGTGCATAACGACAAGATAGGAAGGACTGTTGTTATTCAATGAAAGCACATCAATAGCTGCAATTTTGTATTGTCTTTGAACTGAGAAATAATATCTTTACGATTTCTCAATGATCGATTGAGGAAAAAAATCGAAGAGATTTTTTCGACAATTCGGACAAATGGGGAGGAACGTTGAGGACCATCGATTAATAGAAAATTTATATGATGGTGCCCACTTTAGAGTCTTCAAAATCAAAACTATCCAAATGTCCTCAAAAGATACTTCACATGCAAACTCGAGTTATAGCTTTCCCCATAGTAGCTAAACTACGGACAAAAAAGCTATGACCCCATATAATACATTATATGATGATCCTCATATCCTACAATCCATGAAAAATATGGACAAAGGAGGACAAAAATGCAGTTTCAGCTCGGATATTAATTGTGTTTAGTATATTAGGTGTTTTTTCAACCATTTTAACCCAGTAGAAAGGGTTTCCGTTTTCTGTCCCCGAAATAACCATTTGATAAATATATACATATATATGATATATATATGAATACAGAATATAATATATAAATATAACATATATAATATATATATTATATATATTTATTTTATTTTTATTCTAAAATTGACCAACATTTTTATTTTATAATCTCTCTGATTCTAGCTGAAAGTCTGATTCTGACTGTTTGAATTCCAATACTTATATATCTATCGTTGAAAAATGAAATGGAAACTCATGTAGTAGCACCAGAAAAGTTACGGTACTCGCGCGTAGCGAGCGTTCATCTCCAGTTGGAGAAAAATGACGAAATAGTGGCCGAGACTAACAATAGGAACGAGAGTGTAAGTCCGGAACTCAGCATGTCTCCACCACCTGAAAGGCTGCATACATTAATCAAAGAAGTAACTGCAAGTAAATTATCATGAACAGAACGTGCCTGTTACTGGGTCCTTGACTGAAGATTTGGTGAATGTCTATAACTGCGACTTATCTACCGCTAATTGGAACTACGGCATTCGCAAAAAATAAAAGCGAAAAAAAGCTAAAACTATGAAATCGAGAGACAGTGATGGTCATCCTTTTGTAGACAATGGGTTTTCCAACGAAAAATCCGAATTTTTCACTGGGAATACGAAACCTAATAATCGAGAGACAAGAGCGAAGAAAGGTCCCCAAATAATTACCAACGAAATCGTCAAAACTCGATATAAATCTCTATCCCTTTTAAAAAAAAGCATGTAACGTTTTTTGTCAGCTTTTTTTGGCGCACAGGTAAGCTATGCATATCCTATTAATATATTCATATAAATAATTAATGTATATATATATATCTATATATTTATAATATATTATATATAATTATATATAATATAACTAATATATAATATATTTTATATATATCATATCTAATTGTTAATTATTATTATAATTAGTCTCTAATTTTTTTAGATACTTAAGATTCTTTTAATATTCAGATTTTATATGAAAATTTTATATGATAATACCCCATACATGTAAGCTCGAGCACGCATAGCGCGCCATATACGCTACTTAGTAAAAAAAAAAGCTGAACGTACGACCAAGACTGATTATGAAAAAAAAAATCAAAGTACTTAAAGTGCTCCTTGTCGCCAAGCTCACGATGATTCCGAAGATATGAACTCCGAAAATTACGAAATTGAGGATGATTTTGGCATACCCATGGCTCATTTATCTCTTTGTGACTAAAAAGACACGTTAATTGGTAAGGAGCAAAGGTTCACGCAGGACTAATTTGACGATTTCTCTGGAGATGCTAGCCGCTCAGATGTCTACGACCCTGACAAAAACGGCGATAAACAGTCAGACTCTGGTGAATGCTCATCAGATGGAGATGCAGAGACGGAGCAGTTAAATACTGAACTAGAGTCAAAGCCTATTATTACACTTCATATAACTCATGGTGATGACGCACCCATTTCCGATCCAGATGACCGGGACCTGCATATAGATCCATCATCATCTAGAGTGAAGAAACATTTTTGTATTTGTTGCAAGAAAATTTCGGATGAAAAAACTCGCCGAACTCTTACGCAATGAGTACATTGAAAAAAAAATGCCACGTAAGACAGAGGAAGTCGATAACTTTATCAAATTACGTGAAGTAGATTATGGTATCAGCATCAACCGAGGAGTAGTTGAGACTAAAGCCCAAAATAATCGCCGTAAGGAAGTTGTACTTCCCACCACTGAAGATATGCTGGGGTATTTGAACATCGTAATTGACCACAGGGAAAATGCCGGTCTCCCTGATAAAAGTGCGTATTAGATTGCCTTCAACTGATAAAAATTGCAATCGTCATCTCAGTGCGTGTAACTTGATACGAGAAATGTTAAATGTGGAGCTCTCAGGAAGCACATTGCAACGAACTGCATTGCATTAAATCTGACAGATGGTCAAATAACAAATCTCGCGAATTTCATGGCTCATGTGGAAAAAATCCATAAGGATATTTATTGGCAGCCAGTCTGGGAAACTGACATTGTTACAATCTCGAAGATTTTAAATACAGCTCAGAGTCTGACTCCATCTGAGGATGAGTTAAATGATAGTAGTATCAGAAAGCACTCTATTCCATGTAGACAATCCAACAGAGCTAGTGCTAGCACTGGTGACGGCTCCAACATGCGTAATTCAACGTCTGGTCCGATCTAGAAAGGAAGACTACACTAGCAACCTTCGAGAAAGACTTAAAAACTGGAAGGGTCCCACCTGGAAGAGAGTTACAGGAATTCATCAATAAAAGTGCGTATATGAGAGCACGTACTGTTCCTCAACTCAGAACTTGGGTTGATGAATTCAGAAGAAGAAGATGACTAATCATTAATACTCATGGAGTATCAACCATTTGAGTCCTTATTTTTCCTTTTTTGCACATTTCTCACTTTTTTCATAAGTTAATCATTGGAAATATTCATCATTGTTTATGTTTTTTGAGCGGTTTTTGGATGTTTATGGCGAAACACGACGACATTTCTGTTTTATGTTTATGATAAAGAATAAATTGACATTTCCTGCTACTTGTTTTTTTTCATTCCATACCTTTTTCTAATTATTTCAGATATCTTGTCCAAAAAATAGAATCAGTTCTCGAAGACATTATGGGAACCGTCTCAAAATGGTAATTTTAGGGCCACGACGAATGCCACAATGGATATTACGGGACCATCTGAAAATCTCGAGTATTCTATGGGGACATTCATATAATGATTGCTATGAGGTACGGTAGATTATATTTTTGTTTCCCCCTGATATAGTCTAATAAACTTGATCATTCGTCTCCTTTTCTGTCCACTAACTCTTCAGACAGAACTTTTGATCAAGAGTCGAAAGAATTCCCATTGTCATCTCAGAGGAATTTATGCCTATCGAGGTCAATCCACAATTCAATTTTTATGGCTCACAATACGAAAAAGTAAATGTGGAATTTTTCTGGAAAAGATGAACAGTGCATCACTGCCCATTGTGAAACTAAAAAATCAAATGAGTTGATTGGGGGTTGAATTTGTATTCTTTTACTAGGCTTGGTTTGAATTCCTACCGTTTCCTGTTTATTTCTAATTTTTTATTTAAATCATTGGATAAATTATTTTAGTCCTAATATATAATGGTCGTTTGTAGCGATTCAGAAAACATATGCCTTGTGTCCTCAAAATAGATATAGGACATATAATAAGCTACGTATTTGAAATGATGTGAGATTTCAACACTGGAGAACAGAATGCCTAGAGACAACTGTAAAAAAAATTACTTGCATTAACCAAAAGAATAAGGGTTAAACGACAAAACCAGAGCGTCGAAAGCAACGCTAAAGTCCCACTGTAAATGCTGAAAATTGGTAGAAGACATTATACAATATGATTTGCTGAATATATGTGGCTTCACAAGCCACAAGAAAGAATACATTGTGTAACGAGCATCGGGTATGCCCGTTAGTATCGCCAAAAAGAAATACTAATAAAGAGAGTGAGAGGGGAACGGTTATGTGTACGCGTTAAAATAACGATTAATTTCCCCCTTCGAGGTGGGTTCGAAATGAGTTAGATGGGTGGTG
>NW_011887985.1:99549-100984 GCF_000806365.1 Fopius arisanus
TGAGTTAAGATTTTAGGATTTCGAGGTACGATTTTCGATACAATGAATCTCGAGGTTAGTTAAGTTTAGGATTAAGAACTTTTTCCGGTTTGGTAATTCCGGTCAAAAATTACCTGGCGCCCATAAGGTTAAATTTTAGCAGGTTTTGTTAGGCTCAGGGGAAGTAGGGCGAAGGTAATGGGCATTTCCCATTCACCGGGAAAATGTCACTTTACAAATGGCGCCCAACGTGGGGCCCCAAGGTTATTGAGGCATAATTGGGGTTATTTTTCGCGTTTCTTTTTTTTTTGAGGTTTAGCGAATTAAATTGAGATTTTTGGAGTTTCGAGAAATTAAAAGGTTGCGGGTTGGATTAGTGCGAGACAAAATTTTTTTTTTTTGGATTATTGTGAGAATTAGGATTTGTGGTGAGGATTTCGTTGCGTATTTCTCAGTCCCGCGATAATATTATCGCGTGGGAATAGTATACGGATATTAATTTTTTTTTTTTTGGCGTTGAGAGTCCTTACGTTTTCGCCATTTTTTTTTTCTGCCATGCCTTTTTTTTTGACCAGTTATAGGTAAATTAAAATTTTGGGATTTTGATAATTGGAAAGTTCGCGATCCCGTGATGACCTCATCACGTCGGAATTTTGTTTTTGAATTATTATCCTGCCACTATTGTTCTCGGGACAAAGGCAGTGTTTGGGTAAGAGAGTGAGAGAGATATTTTTCTTTTCGCGCGATTGTGGATTATCCGAACGTCAATAATGACATCATCGGTTCGGCATTTTGAAAATTTATTGTACTGCGAATTATCGGTTGCTATCGGGGACTCAGGTGTCCCGGATAACTCCGCGGCAGGAGGGGGGTAATTCCCCCGAGGTTAGCTGAAGACTAATTTCAAAGAGACCCTTTGTCTCCTTCCGCTCAGTACAGTTCGAACCTTTAGAGCAGCTAGTTCAAAATTTAGTAGCGATTTATTAAAAGACTAGTGAAGTTTATTATTTCGGATTTGAGTGGCAAACGCGAATTGAAACTTTCTCTTTTTTTTGTTTTTGTTATATCGTTTCAATACTACACTTACTCTTTCTTGGGGTGATGTGATAAAAACTTTTTTTTGGTGTGCGTGGGTGATTACAAAAAAAAACAAAACAAGGGGGTTCACGTGGAACCTCTGAATCTGACTTCCATCGACTACGATCGGCAAGTGAAATTTAAAAATTATATTACTTTTATTATTCGTGGCGGGTTATCGGAGGCTTTCCGATCTCCACCGTTTTTTTCTTTTTCTCGATTTATCATCGGCCCTTTTTCCGATTTATCATCGGCTATTTTCCGATTTCTCATCGGCTATTTTTAGAATTTTACCGGCTCAATTTCCGGGTTATTATCAACTATTTTCCGGCTTTCAACGGCTTATTTTCCGATTTATTATCGGCTATTTTCTGACTTA
>NW_011887986.1:0-2727 GCF_000806365.1 Fopius arisanus
AGAGAAGAAAAAAAAAAAAAGAAACGCAGGCAGTGCGCACTCGGCAGCACAAACAAAAAAAAAGAGAGAACAAACGCAATTTACGTGCCTCCGGTATCCCCGATAATATAATAGGAATGACCAAAAAAAAAAGAAAGAACAGAATGCAACACAGGTGAAGAATCCGAAAAATCCGAAAAAAAAGTCCGGAAAGAAAAGAAAAAAAAACCCTATAAATCAGCGGTGAGAAGGCACCTTCCTAATAATAGCTTCATAATAATAAGAGTAATATTTAGTAAACAATTCTTCCTCTACCCAATTCGTTTACAGTAATAACACCCAAAATGATATGGGGAGAAGGGGCTGATTAATTAATCCATTCAAAATGATTGTAAGGGGAAATTACATCAGTTGGGCGGGTGGTCCGTAATGGTCGGTGACGATCGGGGCGAGGGGCTTTCGATGTCACGCTAACACGTGATGAAAAGAACAGCAAAAAATCAAAAAAAAAAAAAAACACAACCTCAGAAAGGGGGTGAAACGTGTTTGAATTATTGTGAAAAATTTCGAATGGAAATTTGAAATGAAATGAAATTTGCGTTTTGAATTGAAATTGAATTTCACGTATTATTAGTGGGATATTATATCGGTCCGATTTTAATTTTATACTTAATTTTATATTTAATTTAATTTTTCGTTCATTCCCTAACTATTTCTAATTATTCCCTTCATTCCCTAACTATTTCTAATTATTATTCTTTTATGGGGTAGCGGGGTTAGATTCGGGGTCAGTATGGTCATGCATTAGCTTCTGGGGTTGAGTCTTCCTGGGGTTCTGAATTTTTGGAGGCTATTGGGGACTGGTTTGAGGTTGTGTTTGAGGGTTCTAGATTTGCAGGGGATTCCTGAGGGGGCGGAAATTCCTGGGGGAGTGAGGTTAGGTTTGGGGTTACTGAGGTGATGTGTTCGGTTCCGGGATGTTCAGGGGGTAGTATGGGGGTTGGGCCTTCAGGGAGTATCGAGTGTTCCTGTTGGGCGGTGGATTCCTGGGATAGTGGGGCCTGGTTTGGGATTATTTTGGACCTTTCGGGGTTTGCTTGGGGTACTGGGAGCAGGATTTGGTGTTCTGGGGGTTGTTCGGACGTGGGATGTCCATCGTGTTCGGTGTGTTCTTGGGATACCTCGGAACTGGGTTGGGTTTCCGGGGAGTTGTTGTGGTTAGGGGATCTCTTAGTTTTCTTGGGAGCTCGGGGCTTTCTTGGGTCTCTTCGATGTATTTTCGGGTTTGTGGTTGGGTAGAGGTAGGGGGTGAGTGGTTGGTATAATTCAACAGGGGCTGGGATATTCAAGGACATGAGGGGTGGGATATGGTTCAGGACGGGGGGATGGCAAATGTTCAGGGGAATGAGGGGTGGGATATGGTTTAGGACAGGGCGATGGTAGATGTTCAGGGGCATCAGGGGTGGGATATGGTTTGGGACAGGGGGATGGTAAATGTTCATGGACCGGGGGGAGGGGATCTGCGGAAGGTTAAATGGGCATCGAATTTTCAGCGACATGAGGGGTGGGATATGGTTCAGGGCGGAGTGGTTGTAGGTTGGTCTTTTGAAGGGTTGAGGGTAGGGGGTATCTTGCAAGTCAAGGGGGCATGGGATTTTTAGGGACATAAGTGGTGGGATTTGGTTCGTCAGGGATGGGGTCTCGTTGCTCATTTCTTCCCTTTGCCTAGCTATCTTCCTTGATCTTCCATGTGTCGTGCTTGATGGTTGTGAGGCCGATGGTCCCAACCGTTTCAACAAAACTCTATTTTTAACCTTTTCTTCCTGTCCTCCTATTAACCTACTTACTTCAGTTTCTCTGTTTTCGCCTATTACCCTATTCTTTATAATTCTTTTCTGTGTTTCCGTAAACCTACTTCCGACAATTTTTCCATTTTTCATTTCTACCTTATTATCTTTAATTTTTTCATTTTCTATTAACTCATTTTTTATACAACTGAGGTTTTCAGGGGTCGTGGGGGTAGGTGGTGGTTGGGGTTCCAGGGGATTTTGATTGTATTTTACTGGGGGGTGGGGGGTCTGGGGCAGTTTGGGAGAGGTCTGGGGATCGTTGGGTAATGTGGGATTGACGGTCGATGCCGGTCCCGGGGGAATTTGGGGATATTCTTGTACGGGAGGGTCGCGAGTCTGGATTGGTTCGGGAGGGATCTGGGTAGGTTCGGGAGGGATCTGAGGATAGGCTGGTAGCGGGTCCTGGGGGTGCAGGTGAGGGGGTCGGGTCGAGGGGACAACTGCTACGGTGGGCAACTCGATTAGATCAGGGCAGTGCAAACTGATTGGGGTAGTTAATATTTTTTCTAATTGAGAGGCAGGGGTAGTTAAAATTGAAACTAAACCATTAACTTTACTTCGTGAATTTTCCCACAATTGGAGTGAAAAATTGAACATCGAAAGGGAGATGAACGATGAGTCAGCTGTACTGTCCCATGGAGCTACGTTATCTCCGTATTTCTCTCTAACTTTATATCTCACAAATCTATCACTCAAGACCTCTGGACGCCCAAAGAAATTTATGTGAAGGGCATCCAAGGCCGCTCTTTGCCCATAATTACTCAAAGTACTGAATTTTAATCGCATGTCTTCACCATAACTAATTATTTCGGGTTCAGTACGGGTGATGGGAGGGTTTGCAGTTATGCTCCCGGGGGGATCATTTCGGGGATTGGGGGCCATCGTGACTCGGGGAATG
>NW_011887986.1:2827-4215 GCF_000806365.1 Fopius arisanus
CTTGAAAAGTGGTCATCTGGAAAATTTCAATATATCCTGTCACTCATTTTCTGAGCCTGAACAGATTTCTCAGATGCGAATGAGTCGGAAGTCATATTTCTCTTATGGGTGACACAAACAATTTTTTTCTTGAGACCTGACCACTTCTGGACATTGCAGGGGGTGAAATTGGTGTGTATAAAAAAAAACGGACCTAGAGGAAACGAGAGAGGTTGCAAGAAGAGGATCTGTGGTTCCACAAGCATAATGGAGTAGGATGGAATGATGCTAGAAGAATTTATATAAAAAAAAAGGTTGCATTTTTGACGGGATCTTAGCATGTTTCCGTTATTTGTCTTTTTCTACCAGATGATAGTTCAACTACCCCGCGTGTACATACTTCAGCCTGTAAAACAGACTCTTGGTACATTTTGGTGGGGGGTTGCAATGTTTAGAGGAATTTGTTCATTTTTTTGGAGTCACTTTTGGTCAAGACTCTCAGCTGTGAACAAGTTTATAGTGAATCGTTGTGTATTGAAATGATTGAGAGACTCGAAAATGAGCTACGTGAATTTTTCAGAAAAAATCGTTTGTCCAAGTGAGTGGGTGAGCCTCGTGGAGGCAGAGAGATTGCAAGACGCCATACATGCCGCGATCAGTAGCCATGTGCTGCGACCTTGGCCGGGAATTTAAAATATATTAATTCTCGGAGAAGGCACGATATATCCGGGAAAATCAAATTAGGGGCAAAAATCCAGTAATCTAAATAATTTAAGGGGGACCTGAAATAATAAGAGGGAGGGGGGGGGTCCCAATAATTACTCGGGGGGATTTAAGTAGATTGAATTTTAATATATTCCAGTTTCCATAATACACAGATGTCAATACAACAATTACTCCAGGCCTTTTGACTAATTAACTCGAGGGTGGGGGGTAAGGCCAACTCACTTGCGGCTACGCGAAATAGTATAACATAAAAAAATAAAGGGAGAAAAGTTAATGGTGCAAGGGGGGAGAAGTTAGGGGACCGATCTTCTAAATTCTTACACACTACCGGTGGGGGGGTTCGCGGAGCGTAATTATTACAGCAACAACAAAAATGATAATGGATAGAGTGATTGTTCAGAGGCTTACCGTTGGGGGGAAATGATTATAAAAAGGGGACCTTCGTTGGGGCAGGGGATAAATGTACGGGTACTCACAATGTTGGCGGCCAATACTCAACCTAGAACCCTCAACTCTTTACTTCTGGACTTTTCCTCTTTACTTCCTTCTCCAGACTTCTCCACTCCTGGGTCTCCACGCTAGTCTAAATCTCCAACACAATGAAATTCTCCTCCGAACAATCTCTTTTCCAAAAACACTACTGGTCACGGGGCAGCTGTATCACAAGTGATGACTGCCAGTTA
>NW_011887986.1:6975-16194 GCF_000806365.1 Fopius arisanus
CCACCCACCCACCCAGTCTTCAGGTAAACAACTGATTCTCACCTGCCAATCAACGAACTAATCAAACCATCAATTAATTGATGATCCAATGATTCATTAAAGAGACCGCGAATTAAAACCGCCAATTAAAACCGCGAATTAAAAACACCAATCTGCCGATTCAACCGCCATTCCACCACCTATTGTTCACCCCCACTCAATTAATTAACCCTTTCACTAAATCACCCACCCCCACCCACCCTACACTACACCCAGTCTTCAGGTAAACAACTGATTCTCACCTGCCAATCAACGAACTAATAAAACCATCAATTAATTGATGATCCAATGATTCATTAATGAGACCGCGAATTAAAACCGCGAATTAAAAACACCAATCTGCCGATTCAACCGCTATTCCACCACCTATTTGTTCACCCCCACTCAATTAATTAACCCTTTCACTACATCACCCACCCCCACCCACCCTACACTACACCCATTCACCAGGTAAACAATAGATTTTTACCTGTCAATCAACGAAATCAATCAATCGATTAATTAATTAATCGAACCGCGAATTAAAACACCACCCACCCACCCACTTTCACATGACCCACCCACTAGCCGACATACGCCCTTATGACTCCAAAATCGTTGATCCAGAACCCGCATTACATATCTACTGATACTTACATCGCACTCACTCAGTTCCCCATCCGCTGTCAAATAAAATGGTATGTCGAGGTCCTCATCGACATCGCACCCTTCCATCCACCTCCGCGAACTCCCTCCAACGTTCAGACGTCTCATACCACACTTCAAATTCTGCATCCTCAAGAAATGCAATTGATGCATCACCCAGATCCACTAATCGACCTCTCGTCTCAAACTCCAGATAGACGAATGGTCCCACATTTCTTCGTGCATTGAGCACGTGGATGCCGATCACGTAATATATCGATTCCTCTAATATATCTCGATCAACGAGCCTAAACTACTCACTGGGACACACAACTTTTTCAGAAAAATTCACGTCGGCCATCTTTGGAATCACTTGAATTCACAATACACAAAACTGGTTCACAGCTGTGAGTCTTAACAAAAAGTGACTCCAAAAATGAACAAATTCTTCTACACATTGCAACCCCCACCAAAATGTACCAAAAGTCTGTTTTACATGCTGAAATATATACACGGGGGGTAGTTGGAACTATCATCTGGTAGAAAAAGACAAATAATAGAACCACGCTAAGATCTGGTCAAAAATGCAACATTTTTTCTTTTGAATATATTCTCTTCTATCATTGTCCCATCCTGCTCCATCCAGCTTGTGGCCATGTGTATACACCATAGATCCACAACTTAGAACCACAGATCCTCTTCTTACAGTCTCGCTTATTCTCTAGGTCAGGGATGGGCAACCTCTGCTCTGAGAGCAAGTCGTGCTCCCGACCTCTATTAGTACATAACAAAGGGTAAACGAACGCTTATTGTGTCGGGTGACGGGCCTTTATGACCTGAGTCGTAAAGGGCCTTCTCCTCGGCTGAAATCAACCAAAGGGGGGGTAACACTCAAGAACAGGAAAAGAGGAGAAATGTCGCTGAAGAAAAGAAAAAGCGGGGAAATGAGTCAAAAATGGAAAATGTGAAATTTTCTTCACCATGACATTTTTATTAATTTTCAAAGCAGACGTTACAAATGAAATGTAAAAACCAGCTGTTTAATTTCAGAGGCAAGGAACAAACTCCACAATGCCATGTTCAAGTGGTGCCGCAATTATTTATTCAAGAAATGACATTGATTGAAGTAAAAATGTTAATTGACGAAAATAAAAAAAAAATATTATTTAAAAAAAATATTACTTTTTTATATTCAGAATCAACATCAGCCGACCAAAACTGCAATGTTTGGTATTTTTTCCTTGACATATTTTTCGGTAAGGTCGATATTGGACCAAAAATTTAAAAAGCAAGCTGAAAGATGTCATCAATTCGGGAAGCTGAATTTGACGAGTACCTTCATGTTTATTTCAATGACCAATAGTTATCTTCATATTCAAAAAATTTTTTTTCCATGTGTGGATTTTTAAATTTATATTAATCGCGGCGGCCATTTTCCCCATTTCATCATTTGACAGAGACGTCATGGGACGCTCCCCAATACGGCGACTGTGAGGCCGCCCCACTACTGTCCCCACTATGATCGTACTAGGACCCATATAATTGGCATGGTTATCAACTTTGTTGGATTCCTAACTCGAGTTTATGACTCTGCTCCGAGCTACCTGGAGGTTGCCCATCCCTGCTCTAGGTACCCATTTGTTTTATACACACCCGTTTCACCCCCTGGAATGTCCAAAAGTGGTTGGGTCTCAACAAAATAATTGTTTGTGTCACCCATAAGAGAAATATGACTTCCGACTCAGTCGCATATGAGGAATCTGCTCAGGCTCGCAAAAGGAGGGAGAGTATATATGGAAATTTTCCAGACGACCATTTTTGAAATTCATAACATTATTTTATATGGATTATGGGAAAATTTTCCGTAAGTCATGTGACACTTCTTCAACCAATCACATAGATTTCATCCATCATATACAAGCAATACAATACAAGCGATACAAGCAAGTGGTTAGATTTCTTGCACATCATTGATGATACGTATAATGTCATAAAAAATCAGCGAAAAAGTGAAGAAGTTCTTCGTTGGATTAAATATATTAAATATAATACAAAATTGGTGAATCGTTCATTGAAAAGGAGTGTTCGGCAGGGTGAAAAAAGCGACTTACAGCAACAGTAGCTCGATTGAAAGGATTCGAAGCTTTATCTAAGAACTTGGAAGTAGTTGGCGGAGGGGGACCGTTAAATAGAAGGAAAAATCTACTTCAAAGAGTTCGGTGGGAGAAGTTGTAAAGTGTTTTCAACGATCGAATGAGAACGGGTCTGATCATCAAGAATATTTCTACTCGCACTTGAATGATGAGCAGACCAAGATTACAATCATGCGTGCAATGTGTGGAAAAATTTTGGGGTGAGCACTCTTGGAGAATATTCAGATTTATATTTAAAAACTGACGTATTGCTGTGGTGACATCTTTGATAATTTTGGAGAGAGCTGTTCCACATCAGATAATTTGGATCCTCTTCATTTTTATATCGCTTCTGGTCTAGCTTTTAATGCTATGTTAAAGATGACTCAAATGAAATTGGAATGATTGCAACAACCTGAAATGCTGCTGTTCATTGAGAAGGGTATCCGGGGTGGATAGTCACAGTGTGCAAACAGATATGGGAAAGCGAATAATCGGTATAATGCGAATAATCGCTGATTATGATCCACAAGTGGAGGAATCTTACTTGATGTACTTGGATGTAAATAACTTGTGTGGAGCAGCAATGAGTCATCATTTACTTACCGAGAACTTCAGCTGGATGCACGACTGGACATCATTCAACGTTCTCAATGTTCCAGATGAGTAAAATATCAGTTATATTTTGGAGATGGGTCTGGAATATCCGGTAGAATTGCATGATCACCATAAAGATTTGCCGTTATGTCCAGAGCATACTGTACCACCTAATGGGCATTCAAAAATTCCGAAATTATTGACTACGCTCAACTCAAAAATCAACTACATAGTCCATTATAAGAACTTGAAACAATATTGTGATTTAGGTATGAAAATAACAAAAATTCATCGGATTCTACAATTTTCTCGAAGTTGCTGGTTGAAAAACCATATTGATTTGAATACTAACCTCCGAAAGGACTCGCTGAATGAGTTCGAAAAAAATTTTTATAAACGCATCAACAATGCAGTGTTTCGTAAAACTATGGAGAATGTCAAGAAGCAGGTGGATATAAAGTTAGTTATACCGTGAGAAGGTCGATGAGGGGCGGCGAGCTGGATTTCTAAACCGAATTTCCCCAGCAGTATTATTTTTGATAAAGACTTGGTCATTATTCAAATAAGACGTACGCGGATTAGATTCGATAAGTCTATTTATGTTGGTTTCAGTATCCTTGATATTTCGAAAATTCACATGTACGATTTTCATTACAATTACTTAAGAAGCACTTTCAAAGATAGGGCAAAATTGTTGTATACAGATGCAGATAGTTTTTAATTTACTTTATTATTTTTAATTTACCAATTTAAAGTGGAGAACATCTATTTCTAAATTTTACACTGCAGATTATCCTCAAAATAATGACTATAATATCCCCTTAGCCAATAAGAAGCAATTGGGTTTAATGAAAGACGGGAATAATGGTAAGATTATGACGGAATTTGTTGGATTGCGAGGAAAAATTTACACATTTAAAGTTTTTGGTGAAAATCGAGAAAAAATACGCGCTAAGAGTGTAAAAAAGTCAGCATTGAAACGCATTATATTTGACGATTATTTAAAATGTTTAACACGTCATAAAAATATTTCCCTCAAAATATGATTCGATCGATTAAACATGATGTCTTCACTATTAATCAAACGAAATCAGCTTTAAGTTGGCATGATGATAACTGTATTTTCATAGCAAATAGTACAGATACTTTACCCTATGGTTTTAAAAACTAATTGTAAATATTGTTCATTTATTTCACGAAAAAATTCATATATTCGTCTGTCCTAAAAAGTCTACTTTTACAGTCCTGGAAATGGAAAACCATCAGAGAAGCACCAATAATTCACACACTACGAATTCTAATAACATTGAGAAAAATAGTCTAGTATATGATTTTGTTTCCAATATATACTCTTCACATGTACGTAGAAAATGACCAAGTTCAATGTAATTCGCTGTTAGAAAATCGAAACATTTTTGTTTGTACACTAAATTGATGACATTCAGATTCCAAGCATCAATATAGTTTACCGGTCTCACTTTTTTTCGTTTGAAATCGAATCATCGTTGCATATGTGGTAGCAGCTTGGCATCCACTTCTTATTTGAAGCACCCCGGCTCCATATATATTTAGCAAAGCCACCCATCGGCCATCGCACCAAATATTTATCTCCTCGTTCTCCGGGGTTGAATATAACTAACCTCTTCCAGTCTTTCTCCAATAAGAGTTGAAGGTTGTGTGATGTTTGGACGATTGACGACTGATGAGACATCTAGTATCTAATGTAAGATGGGTTTTGACTTTATCCTACTCTATCTCACTTGTCTGACTAACGTTCACCAGAGTACACGTGTATAAGAGAACTCTCTGAATTAGTAAAGTTATAATAATAAATTACACCCGCCAAAGTTATTTGGCTGCCCTCATCCATCCCCACATATATTACAGTGGCGACGAGGATTAAAGCAGTTGTAATTTTAAATTCTGAAGAGTTAATCAGAGATTAATTGGCGGAATTTTAACCGCAGCGTGGCAAAATGGCTACCCTGGAAGAAAAATATAAGGATCTCAAGGCGAGTTACGAGACACTAAATGAGCAGCTAAATCGTTGTAATATAACAGCTCAACAGTCAGTGAACAGCCGAGATGCACAAATTGCTGGATTAAACGAGCAAGTAACTACTCTGAGGAAGGAGTTAGAGGACATCAGGACGAGTAGGGTGGTTCCATGTATTGGCTCAATGGAACCTTACACGAGGAAAA
Source organism: Fopius arisanus (assembly GCF_000806365.1). NCBI lineage: Eukaryota > Metazoa > Arthropoda > Insecta > Hymenoptera > Braconidae > Fopius > Fopius arisanus. The sequence continues at coordinate 12,570 of NW_011887986.1, forward strand.
CAGACTGGTCTCAGTGGTTTCAACGTTTTAATCAGTATTTAGATGGTAATTTAGTTCACGTAAGTAGATAGAAACAGTTGTTTTTGAGTTTATTAGGTAGTGAGGGAGAATCTTCTATCGAATTTGTGTGCTCCGCGGCAACCTCAACAAAAAGATTACAACGAATTAATTCAATTAATGTCTGACCATCTCAAACCGAAACCAAATGTCATGTTTGAGCGTTTTAAATTTAATAATTATGTTCAAAAAGAAAATGAATCAGTCCGAGAATATCTGGCTCAGTTGAAAAGTCTCTCGATGTTTTGTGAGTACGGTAACTCTCTAAATGAGATAATTCGGGACAGATTAGTTTGTGGCCTCAAAAGCATTAGAAGGAAGCGAAGATTACTTGCTGAAAAAAATTTAAGGTATGAGAAAGCGATCGATATTGCGTTGAGTGATGAGGCAGCGGCCAAGGACACGGGTGATATTGATGTATCAAAACAAGTTGACGGTATAAATTATTTGAAAGGGCCAAGATATAATACTGGACATGACCAAGTGAGCAATAGAAATTGTAACAGTTGTGGTAGTCGAAATCACTTTCGGACGAATTGTAAATACAAGGAGTATGTATGTAACTGTTGTAAGAAGAAAGGACATTTGTCAAGTGTTTGTAGATACAAGGGAAAAGTCAGTGAGAACAATAACAGTAAAAGTAAACGTTACGATGAGACGAATGTTAGGGTAAAAAGGCCTAATTTTAAGAACAGCGTCAAGAAATTTGGAAATGTTTATCAGAACTATGTTGACGAAATTATTGGTTTGAATGAGGACTTCAATGACATGTTAAATATCGACGAATGCAATTTTATATGTGGTAATTATGTTTCAGGGAAATCTGATTCAATGAAAATTGTGTTAACTGTCGAGGGTAAAACTATGAGTTTCGAAATTGACACAGGCTCGCCAATCTCAGCTATATCTGAAAAAGAGTTTCAGAAGAACGAGGTATTCTCGAATCTCCAGTTAAAGCCAACTTTTTGTAAGTTTCGATCGTACTCGGGCACCCCAATTATTCCTCTGGGAATTTTGATGGTTGGAGTAGGATTCAAAAACGAAAATTCGAATTTAGAATTATTTGTTATAAGAGGTACTGGAGGACCTATTGTGGGTCGAGAATGGATTCGTAAACTTAAAATTTTGTCAGTAAATGGGAAAGACCTAATGATAAATAAGGTTGAGAATGATTTCGGACTTACGGTTAAGAGGCTGCGAGAGATGTATCCTTCAGTTTTAACAAACAAACTTGGTTTATATAGACATGGAAAATTTACTCTTGAGTTGAAAGACAGGGTAAATCCTGTATTTGTTAAACCAAGAGTAGTTCCTTACGCAATGATTGACAACATTGAAGTTGAAATTAAACGATTAGTTAAAGACGGAGTCATCTCTCCAGTTAAATTTAGCGATTGGGCAACCCCAATCGTACCTGTTGTTAAACCGAATGGACAGATTCGCCTGTGTGGCGATTATAAAACGACAATAAATAACAGTATTAAAATTGATCGACATCCAATTCCAAGGATTAATGATTTGATTTCCAAAATTTCGGGTGGAACAGTTTTTAGTCGTATTGACCTAAGTCACGCATATCAGCAGGTTGAGTTGGATGAAAAATCAAAATTTTTAACGACGATTTCAACTCATAGGGGTCTTTATGTTTATAATCGATTATGCTTTGGGGTGGCGTCGGCACCGGGACTTTCCCAGAGATTGATGGAAAAACTTTTTTTTTGGAATGAAAGGGGTAATCTGTTTTTTCGATGATGTGCTAATTTTTGGTGATAATGAAACTGAACATGATCAAATTTTAATAGAAGTGTTAAACAAATTAAAAGACGCAGGCTTCACAGCAAGGGAAGAGAAGTGTAAATTTCTTCAAAAGGAAATCAAATTTTTGGGTTTTATAATAAACAGAGAAGGAATTTTTGCTGACCCAGATAAGGTGAAAGCCATCATAGAAATTCAGGTTCCCAAGAATATTTCAGAATTACAAAGATTTTTGGGTATGACAAATTATTATTCCAGATTTATCAATAATTATGCAAAAATTGCCGCCCCGCTGTATAACCTTTTAAAGAAAAAAGAAATTTGGAAATGGTCTAAGATCTGTCAGATAGCTTTTGATGACATTAAGGTGAAATTAAGATCGAAGGAAGTCTTAATGCACTACAATCCTAAATATCCACTTAAGTTAACTTGTGATGCCTCTCCAGTGGGAGTGGGTGCTGTATTATCTCACGTTTTGCCAGACAATCAGTGCAAACCAATTGCGTTCAGTTCGAGATCTCTCACTAAAGCGGAGAGAAATTATTCTCAATTAGACAGAGAAGCTTTGGCGTTGGTTTTCGGAATCGAGAGTTTTCACCAGTACGTATGGGGACAGCAGTTCATAGTTGAGACGGATCACAAACCGCTAAAATATATTTTCGATCCGTGTAGAAGCCTGCCATCAATCGCAGCTGGAAGAGTACAAAGATGGGCAGTACTGTTATCGACGTATGATTTTAAATTAAAACATGTCAGCGGTAAGGATAATGTAGTATCAGATTGTCTGTCAAGAGCGCCTATTTTGATGGAGGAGGAAGTGGATGGGAATCAAGTTTTTAATTATCTCAATTTCATTGAATCGGAAGCTCCCATGTTAAATGTTGAATTGATCAGAGCAGAAACGGAGAGAGACCCGATATTAGTGAGAGTTAAGAAATACTTGAGGCAGGGTTGGCCTGATAAAGTAGAATCTGTTTTTGAAATGTTTAAACGTAAAGGAAGAGAATTGTTAATTGAAGATGAGGGTGTGATGCTGGGAACGAGAGTTGTAATACCTGTTAAATTGAGATCGATGATTTTGAGAGAGTTACATATAACACACAGCGGAATAGTGAGAATGAAAGCGTTAGCCCGTTCATTTGTATACGGGCCGGGTATTGACACAGACATTGAAACAATAACTAAAAAGTGTCGGTTGTGTGTGGAGAATGCTGCTAATCCTCCAAGGACAGAGCTGAACGTGTGGAAATGGCCTGAGGGACCAAACCAGCGTATACACATCGATTTTCTCCAGAGTAAGGATAAAATGTATTTAGTAATTATTGACTCATTTTCTAAATGGATTGACGTTAAGTTGATGAGAGATATCACATCAAAAAAGACTATTCAGCAATGAATGAATATTTCTCTACGTGGGGTTATCCTGCTGTTTTGGTCAGCGATAATGGACCTAGTCTTGTTTCCGAGGAATTTGAGAGTTTTCTAAGGGGATGTGGAATTCTGCACGTGAGAACAGCACCATATCATCCTGCGTCTAACGGCGCAGCTGAGAATCTTGTCAAGACTTTTAAAAGACAACTTAAGCTGCTATTGCAGGAGGGTGTTAATGAAGAGGTGGCTGTTTTGCAGATATTATTCAGTTATCGCTCCACTCCTCATAGTACAACAGGATACACACCTGCGGAACTCCATATTGGTAGACCACTTAGAGGGAAATTGGATCTTCTAAGACCCAATTTGAGGAACCGAGTGGCTAGGAATCAAGCTAACCAACAACGTTATGCTTGTGGATCCAGAAATCGGTCGTTCGAAG
>NW_011887986.1:16574-35763 GCF_000806365.1 Fopius arisanus
TGGAAGTACAGTCTGTTCCAGTAACTGTTCCCTCACCTGCAACGACATTACCAGTACTGCCTGATAAGCCTAGTACTCACGAACCTCGGCGTTCATCAAGAGCTAAAAAACCAGTGCAACGACTGAACCTGTGAGTGACTCTTTCCTAGACGAAAATGATAGAATGTTATTTATGTGTATAATGAGATTTTGTATACGTATGATTGGTACTCTGAAATTGTTGTAAAACACTGTAAATTATGTTGGGAGGATTGTGATGTTTGGACGATTGACGACTGATGAGACATCCAGTATCTAATGTAAGATGGGTTTTGACTTTGCCCTACTGTATCTCACTTGTCTGACTAATGTTCACCAGAGTACACGTGTATAAGAGAACTCTCTGAATTAGTAAAGTTATAATAATAAATTACCACCCTTCAAAGTTATTTGGCTGCCCTCATCCATCCCACATATATTACACGTTGAGCTGAGTATTATGAAATGGTTATTGATTGTTTGTCATGATGTTTGAGGCTTCACAAATATGTTGGACTTCCGTGCTATACAGAGGAAAATTAGCACTACAAATATAATGATGATCGTCTGTGTTTTGACAACTAATAAAATGCTCAGCTTTTGCCAGGGCATATAAGTTGTTAGTACGCAGCAGGTAGTCAGCCTTTGGTTGAATGTACGCTGACCTGTGTTTATGACCGAACACTTGAAATGTGGGATACGGGTGCATCTTGAACAGATGATACACTGGGGAGGCCACACGGGGAACATTAAGTATTACCAACAGTTTTCCTCCAGGAAACACAATTTTAGATGTCGAAATTTTCAATAATTTATTCATGTGTAACGCATCAATCGAAATTGGAAACGTCAACGACGCTGTCTGATTTTTCGCGACGAAGTATTCAACAGCTGTTTTAATTTTTTTCTGTGAAAACAACACCCGATGAGTTATCGCAATTTGGGCTACATATACAGCATTGATAATGTGTAACGAGCATCGGGGATGCCCGTTAGGATCCCCAAGAAAATTCAGAGATCGGGAAAGAGAGTGAGAACAGTAGGCCGCAGGTTAGGTTTAGGGAAGTTAGGATTTTCCCCCTTCGGGGTGGTTCAGGGAAATTAGGATTTTCCCCCTTCGGGGTGGTTCAGGAAATTTAGGGTTGAGGTTAGGGTGAGTTTCAGGATCGGGTTAGGTCTGGCGAACGACGCCGGCGCTCCAGGGAAAGGGTTTAAGGGGCTGATTGGTACGGGTGGAAGGCCGTACGGGGTAAAAATATTAACAACCCCGTCGGATTGCCAAAGACTGATTACGGGTGGAAGGTCGTACGGGGTAGATTCAGTCACTACCCTTACGAATTGCCAAGACTGAATACGGGTGGAAGGCCGCACGAGATAAAATCAGTCGTTATCTCGGCGGATTGCCAAAAATTAATTAGCGGTTAAGATTAGAAATATTAGGTTAAGGTTAGGGATTAAGGTCTTTCAGTCCCGAGAATCCAGGGGAACCGATCCTGAGGAGATAAGCGTGGTGGAATTAATTTTAGGGATGGGGAATTAATTCAAATTTGAATTAATTCCCCCGCGAAGGGCTTGACCTAGAATAAGGTAGAGGGATCCACCAATCGACACCCGATCGATTGGTAGGCGTGATTAGGGGGTCAGCGCAACGCGACACTGACCTCCGAAAATCAGTTCCGCGTTGGCCGTGAAACACCACGCACGTGAGTGACAAGAAGGACCTAGTGATAATTAACGAGTGCATCACCCAGGACTCCCGGAGATACTACCGCTCCAGGATGGTCCTGAAGAAAAGGAAAAGGACAGCGAGGAGGTCTACAGTGAGTTTTTCCGTTTATTTCGATTTATTTTCTCATTTTTGGCGGCTCCCCGATAATTTTTGGCGGTTGTAATATTTTTCCGAGCCATGGAAATGGCGTCGGTTGTGTCCCCCAAATTTTGGGTGGTTTTAGAGAAGTTTGTGGAGGGTTTTACCGACTAATTTCGGTTTACTCTATCCCCCAGTGCGGTTGGGAGGTTATCGGTGTGATTTATGGGGTTTCGGGGGTGATTTTGAGTGGGTTTTAAGTGAAATTGTCCACGGCCAACGAACAAGGCCCGTGGTTTTCCCTCGTGGCGCAATCGAGGCCGCCACGAGTGGCTGTATGCAACAGGTGGGATATCGCGCGTTAGATTTCCTTGTGATTATTAATTGTTTTAAGGGGTTAATTATGGGCCCTTACGCCTGAATTTTTGTAGGAGTGTGGGGGATGATGTCCCGGACCAGATGGTCCAGGGTTTTCCAGAATCCGCCGAGCGGATTCTGAGTTACGGGATTTTTTGTAAAGTTAGATTTTTTTGGGAATTTCTCCTCGCTACTAACCGAGCAGCGAGGCATAGTGCCGTCTCTCTCGCTCTCTCTCTCGCTCGCGCTCACTCGTTTAGGGGTCCGATTCCGGGAAATTATCGATTTCCCGGGCGAAAATAATATTTCGGTTATTCCTCGGATTATCGCCAATCGATAATCCTTGAGGCCGCATTCCGATGAGATTATTGGATACAAGTGTGGGATATTCAACGATATATTCGGTATTTGTTAAATAAATTACTTTGTTTTTCGCGGCGAATTAAGGAGAATGTTGAAATCATATTTAGGATTTTGGGAGAAACTTCATATCTCGCGCTAATTGGAGGATGCGATTAGATTTGGATTTGGAGATTTTTAGCTGGAACGTAATATTTAGAGGAAATTAAAAATTGTTGATAAAATTTGGAAGCAGCTTAGTCTAATTAAATCGTATCATTTATCATTATTGTACCGAATTTTTACATGAATAGCGGAACACGTAAGGACAATGTTTTGTTGCATTAATTTATTTCTCGCCTCCCGTTTTCTTTTCTGGATATTTTTCCCGATTTTGCAATAACCTTGTTCCCATCTACAATCCACCCCTCTCTCCACAACAGGCATACTGAGCGACCCGAGGACCGTCACCTTTCCCCAAAAGCCTAATTATCCTTTCCGTTCCCTTCAGGTTCCCTTTTTGGTTTTTGAGTATGTTTTAGGGTTAGAGTTTTAAGAGTTTGAGTTACGATTTTCGGTGAATCGAATATCGAGGTTAGTTAAGTTTAGGATTAAGGACTTTTTCCGGTTTGGTAATTCCGGTTAAAAATTACCTGGCGCCCATAAGGTTAAATTTTAGCAGGTTTTGTTAGGCTCAGGGGAAGTAGGGCGAAGGTAATGGGCATTTCCCATTCACCGGGAAAATGTCACGTTGCAAATGGTTTGAGTTGTATAAATATAATTGCCCAATTCGATTTCCAAACTTTCACCCCAATTCCGTATTTTATCCAGCAGCCGTTGATATTCAAGTGTAGAAGATGTTTCAGTTTTCTCCAGTTTCACAATGATTTTAATAATCTCTTCGACATCACGAAGTCTGGCTGTACTGCCTTTTTCCAATTTGTCGATTGTGGCATGGAATTCGTGTAATCTGGTACGAAACACATGGGTTACTGATAATTCATCAGTCATATTCCATATGATTCTATCATCAATTTGATGATTTTCAATCAATACCTGCAAATATGTGTTACTAGAGTTCCCCAGAAATCCCAACGTTTCATGAATACTTCTCTTTCCGCCTTTGGATTCATTCACGAGGAAATTGAATTCATTAAAATACTTCTCCTTATTTCCATTTTTTCGCAATAAATTTTTACTATTAATGGCCACTCCACACTGTTCAGCTTTAATATAAAATTTACACTTTCGATTCATGCTTTCCAAATAATTTTTGTTGCTAAAGGGACGTTGATTAATGCATTTTTTCAAATAAATATAATTAGTGAACCACCACTCGGCCGTACTGAAGCGAATATCGCCTATGGATTCATGATGTGTTATGTCCGAAGATGTTGTCAGCGTCGAAGGACATCTTTTTGGGAAAAACAAATAGAATTCGGAAAGTGAAACTAGAACCTTTGATGTAAATTACAGAAAAGCTGTACTCCGACCTTGTGGATATAGATATATGTTCCATTTTTACAAGTTAATTTGGACGACGCTAGGTTTTATCTCTGTCTCTTACCTTGTTGATTGTTAAAAATATGAGAATGGAGAGTCTGGGGATAGGAAGATTTCGTGGATTAGAAATGATCAAAAGATTCCGAATAGATTTTACGCTCGACAGTAATATTCTATATTATTAACACTTCGAAAAATACAAACCCAAGATTTATATCATTATCTAGAATTTCGTTTATAATTGACTCGCCAATATTGTACTAAAAAATTGTAATAAGGTTGGAGTTTTTATCCCATGAAAGTTCCTTATAAAATGTTGACAGCCCATTACCTTGAATTTCGAAATCTTGAAAATACTCAATTCTTTCTCTCTCTAGGTCTGGTTTATTTGATAATGCAGTGCTTATGTTCTTAAGTTGTGAATCCTTCGATGACACAATTATCCTTCTTCATCAGAATAAGAGTTTTCTCAGATCCTATTATGAATACTTTTTGCATCACTTTCACCCAGTCGTCTATAGTTGAAAAAAAAATTTGGATAGGTTCTTGATTGAAAATGTTTACAACCGCGTAGCCGACAATTATTTATCTTAAAATGCAAGAAACAGTACTACTTTCGATTTTAGGATGCAGTATCCCTGTACACTTTCGTCCTGTAGGTATCTACTAGCATTCAATAGTTTACTACGCACAATATCGACTCTTTACAATTATCGTATGGGAGGTACGGAGAGACAGATCGAGTTCGTAGGTAATTTCCACCAAGTCAAATCATCGCCTCGACGGTTGCTTCTCGATTATTCTTTACCTTTGATTTTGGGGAGAGGTTCGATTCCTGGTGGTTCCACGAATTGACTTTTAATTGGTGGAAATTATGGCGCGATTTTTCCCACCTCTTATTGAAGGGAATTGACCTGTCAATTCGGCGATTTTCATAGCGCATGAATTCGCGGGTGAGGTTCATTGCCCTGGCATGTGACACTCTGGTGCAAAGGCGAGTGTACAATAGGTGGGTGGGTGGTGTTTTAATTCGCCGTTGGATTAATTAATCAATCAAGTGATTGATTTCGATGATTGACAGGTAAAAAAATCTATTGTTTACCTGGTGAATGGGTGTAGTGTTGGGCGGAGGGGGGAGTGGGTGATCTAGTGAAAGGGTTAATTAATTGAGTAGGGGTGAACAATAGGTGGGTCGTGGTGGCGGTGGAATGGCGGTTGAATCGGCGGATTGGCGTTTTTAATTCGCGTTTTCAAGTCGCGGTTTAATGTGCGGTTTTAATTCGCGGTCTCATTAATGAATCATTGGATCATTAATTAATTCATGATTTGATTAGTTCGTTGATTGGCAGGTGAGAATCAGTTGTTTACCTGAAGACTCGGTGGGTGGGAGGTTGACATTTACCCCACCCCCAAAAAGCGTGTCGGGACCTGCATGGGCCACCTGACCCCACTTGAGACATCAAACATGCCGCTTCCAATGATATCAACCACACAAGGTGGACCCCCTGACCCCACTTGCCATTCATCTTCCCCTCCCCCCGCCGCCCAAAAGCATGTCGGGACCTGCATGGGCCACCTGACTTGAGACATCAAACATGCCGCTTTCAATGATATTAACCACATGGGTCGTGCGAATTGAAATAATCCAGACTATTTTCAGCTCAAACATTTTAGAACTAGTTTGTTCATAATATATATATATTCCCCCGACTGATCATTATACTTAATAACACATAGGTATTATTGTTATGATGAATTAGTAGACATAGAGTGGGGGTTGCGTGTATATAATCCCCGAAAATTTGATCATCATCATCACTTAATCAACCGTTCTCAGTGAATAACTATAAGTGTAGAAAAGTTTGAAGTTGCTTCCAAGCTGTATCCTGAGAGGTAAAAAAGTAAAAAGTTACGTCATCGTTCTTTATTCACGATTTGATTAAGGAGAAAACATCATGGATTTTGTCAAGATCAACGCTGTGGGAGAACTAAAAGATCTTCCCCTGGTGAAGCTCTCGGACCTCAATCCCAACTGTTTCTATAAAATCACAGCGGCTCGTAAGGTGAACACAAAATATGGAGTGAGTGTTATTGTCCATCTATCAAATACTCAGGCCGTTTTCGCTGATACAAGGTTAGCTAATTTCTTCGCTAAAAATGAAGAAGTGTTCGAGAATTTCCACAAATATATTGCAAAGGGGTCACCAACATTGCAATATTTGGGTGGAAAGTATAAAAATATACGCATTCAACCTGATCCAGAGTTGAAGTTTGAAGACCAACTGAATTTCGATATAATCAACGCTAGCGCAGAGATACAAGAGCTTCCCGTCATCAAGTTATTTCAACTACAGGACAATTTCTTGTACACCATCACGGCAGCTTTCAAGGCTTAGACAAAATGGGGTGCGACAACTGTTTTGCATCTATCAAAAATTCACTCCATTTTCATGAATAATCGAGTGACCAAGTTCTTCCAAGATGATCCAAAAAAGTTTGAAAATGTATGCAAACATATTGAATAGGGCTGTCCGACTTTCCTGTATACTGAGGATTGATGCAGTGGCAATGTCCAGCCAGATCCCGATAGTGCAGATGAAGATGATCGAGCTCTTTTCAATAAAATCAACGAAAAGATGAAACAACTTCCACTCACCAAATTCTCTGAACTAGTTGTGAACCATCGATACACCATAACTTCAGCTTGGAAAATCTAGACAAGGCAAGGAACGAATGTAATATGCCATTTGGATGTTAGTGGTGCAATTGTCTTGCCCGGGCGACTGTCCAAGTTTTTTATTCAAAACCCTAAGCACTTTGAAGACCTGCAGCATCAAATAAAGGAAAGTTCGCCAAAGTTGGAGTATTTTGGGGGGGAGCACAACAATATTCATTTTCATGAGGACTAAGGAAAAGGAAATGATTTACTAACTCTTACATATAAGAACCGCATTTATTAAAAAAACAAAATGTACCTAAAAAACTTATGCCAATAAACTATGCTAATGTAATTTGCCGCTATTATTACTATTATGACTATTATTAGATTGAGAAAATAAAAAAATTACAAGACAACAATCCCTATATTTTTACAGCAAATCGAACAAGCAAACACACGCATACACACACACACACACGCACGCACCCAACACTACACTATACTCTAAAAAACATTCGACCATAGCCGGCATGGTCACGAATGATTTCTGCTCGATGGTCAGAACGTAGGAACCAATATCCTCCACACATGTGGGTGAGAATCATGGTCAGTGATTGCTCACTCCACTTTACGCACACCCTTTTCAAAGGATTAAGGGCTTGCTGCCCCACAGCCCGACAATATCCTACAAGATCCTATTGTCGTTTGGGGCCTCTCTTCAAACCACTGACGTGGGATGTACACATTTTCCCGGAATTGAATGTATCCCGGGATCGATGAAAAACGAGAAGATGCTTAGAAAATACACTTTTTCCTAAAAAGAATATATTAACACGATACTTACATCGCACTCACTCAGTTCTCTATCCACTGTCAAATAAAATGGTATGTCGAGGTCTTCATCAACATCACACCCTTCATGCACCTCCGCGAACTCCCCCCATCGTTCAGAGACCTCGAACCACACCTCAAACTCTGCCTCCTCCAGAAATGCAAGTGATGCATCCCCCACATCCACTAATCGACCTTTCGTCTCAAACTCCAGGTAGACGAAAAGTCGCACTTTTTTTTGTGCACTGAGCACATGGGTTCCGATCGCGCAATATATTGACTCCTCTAATATATTGCGATCAACGGGCCTAAGCCACTCACTAGGGCACACACCTTTGTTACAAAAATTTACGTGGGCTATTTTTGGAATCACTTCGACAACAATACACAAAATCTTCTTCACAGCTGAGAGTCTTAACGAAAAGTGACTCCAAAAAAATGAGCAAATTCCTCTAAACATTGCAACCCCCCTCCAAAGTGTACGAAGAGTCTGTTTTACAGGCTGAAGTATGTACACGTGGGGTAGTTGAACTATCATCTGGTAGAAAAGGACAAATAACGGAAACATGCTAAGATCCTGTCAAAAATGGGACTTTTTTTTTCATATAGATTCTTCTAGCATCATCCCACCCTGCTTGTGGAACCACAGCTCCTCTTCTTGCAACCTCTCCCTTTTCGTCTAGGTCCCTTTTTTTTTTATACAGACCAATTTCACCCCTGCAATGTCCAGAAGGGGTCGGGACTCAACAAAAAAATTGTTTGTGTCACCCATAAGAGAAATATGACTGCCGACTCATTCGCATCTGAGAAATCTGCTCAGGCTCAGAAAATGAGTGATAGGATATATTGGAATTTTCCAGATGACCATTTTTCAAGTTCATAACATTATTTTATATGGATCATGGGAAAATTTTCCATAGGTCACGGGACACTTCTTCAACCAATCACATAGATTTTCATCCTTATATATATTCTACGATTTGTCTCCTTTATCCATCAGTTGTTCAGTGATCTCACATACAACAGAAGACGGATAGAAAAAAGTGTTTAGATCTCGTGCACATCATTGATGATGCATATAATCTGTGACGAGGCACGTTTTCAACCCCTCCCCTGCCCCTAATAATAACTTGCTTGTAGATTTAAGTAGGTTAAGAATTAGATTAAGATAAATCGACAAACCTGCCACCGTGAGCTCCCACTGCCGAGATATTCCTTCCCCTTGCCCCGCGTTGCCGCCGCCCGACACTCACAGCCGACTGAGACAGCACCGCTGGAGTGGAAGAGGGACCCCCCGCCCCCCCCCCCGGTCTCCTCATCGCCACGCGCGCCAGAGAGAACAACTGTAACCCACCACCCCTACGTCACGGCCCATGTGACCAGGAAGAAAAGAAAACCCCCCACGACTACGTCACAGCCCACGTGACACCGGAAAGAAACAGGACAGTCCCTAACAATAGGGAAATTAGAAGCAATAACAAGGACACTCGATGTTGAGTGTCTCCGATTGACCCCGATTATCACCGATAATCACCGTAACACGCCATCACTCGTGATACAGCTGCTCCGAAATATAGAGAGTTATTTAGAGAATATTGTTGAGGAGTTGGTGGAATATTGTTTGGAGGAGTTATCTTTGCGGAGTTTTGTTGGGAGAGTTTTGTGGAAAATAGTAGGAGAGGATTTCGGGAAGAATAGTTGGAAGAGTAGTGCGGGAATCGCTGTGGAGGAATTAGTGGAAGAGTTGCCCGTTGACAATTGCGATAGACCCAGGAGTGACGAGCAGGGAGGAACGGCATTGTGTGGGTTACATTTGGTTTGGAGGAGTTTCCCGTGTCCGAAGGACTTTCTTGGAAGGATCAGAATAGCCGCCATCCCCGTGAGTACCCTTCAGTACCTTCCCCGCCCCAATAAGTACCAACGCACCCCCTGTAATATTATCCCCCACCCCCCCAGGGGTGAGTCTCAGGATTTAATAATTATTCGTGTAGTTGGGTCAAGAGAGATTTCTGTTGCGACTATTGTAACACGCCCCCTATAATCGGAATATTTAAGTCGCCCCCCTAGCTTCACCCCTTTGTTTCTGATTGACTAGCTTCCCCTCTTTTTTGTTATATATCTTATTCCGTTCAACGTTATTATTACTTACCTGTGTCGCAAGCTGGCTGGCCTTACCGCCCACCCTTGATTAATAATTAAGAAACGGTCTGGATGATTGTTTATGTGACTTGATAATCATGATCTGTGTATGGGATTAGAATATAATTTAGTAATTCATTAATCCTCCCCGAGTAATTATTTGAAACGCCCTCTTTTCTTATCATTTCAGGCCCTCCCATACAATACAATTTCTCAATTTCTCATCCAGATTTAAGAAAATAAATAATATCGTGGGTTGGCCGGAAATTATTATCTTTTAATTTCCCGGCCAAGGTCACAATTGGCGCCCAACGTGGGGCCAGCCGCTGTATACGGCACACGCGAGTGTTTACGTTTTTTATTCGAGGCTCACCGGCGCGAATAAACCCACCGCATTCCATTGGGGATTAGTATCCAGAACTGAAACAAAAATTTAGACCGATAACACCACAATGAAATCCCCCGGATTTCAGGAATAAATTCACTTCTCGTTATTGCCAGGGAATATTGAACTCGACTCATCCTTTTAAATCTCTGAATTTAAATATCAATCAATCTTGTGAGTCCTTTCAAATTGCAAGTCAAAATCAAATTTTTCACTCCCTTTCATTCTTTTTGTTGTTCTCTTCAATTCATCCCCTTTCTGAGATTTTTTTTTCTCCATCATTTTTTGCTGAGATTGAAATTCCCCTCGCCCCGATCGTCCCCGACCCCTACGGACTAACGGCCCAATTGAATTAGTTTTGAATTGAATGGAATAATTCAATAATTATTAAAATCATCAAAATAATTAATTATTTAAATTCCCCAACATTATACAATTTTTTTTCTTTTCTCATTGTTGATGAGTATTGGTAGATCCAAATCCACTGCTGCGAAGCTGCCTTCTCACTACGAAATCATATGGTATAACGAACTTTTTCCCCTGTTTTTCCTTCTTTTCGTTTTTTTCCTTTTTATTATTCCTATTATCCGTGCTGCCTGAGACGCACAAATTGCGGTGATTCTTTTTTTTTGTGCTGCCGAGTGCGTACCGCTTGCGTGTTCTTCGTTTTCTCGCGCAGTCTTTCGGGCGTCTCGTGCATTAATTAAAAATGGAACTCAATTTCATCATCCTTGACCCTCCCTCATTCGAACCCGGAATATCCACCGCCGAAATCACCACTACTACCACCACCACCGTAACAACCACCACCGTCACTACCCTCTCTGCTTCTGCTTCTGGCCCAATCCACCCCCTTACCTCCCTACCCAAATCGCCCAATATCACAGGGAATTAGAAGTCCAGTTCGAGGCCCTCACCCCTCGCAGTCAGCTGATTTTATGAGATACTCTGGGCATTGAAAGTTGCGGTGTCTTGGACGATATACAGAATCGATTCGTACGGTTTGAGGCCCGAAAAAAATTCGGGGAACACACTGTCCCCTGGGACGACGAGATTGATTCGATGAGGATGCCTATCACCACCGCCGGTTTTCGCGTCATCGCCGAAGCTGACGGATAGTTCACTCTTCGCCCTTCTGGCACCCTCCGGACGGGACAAACTATCGGGGCATATCAGGAACCCATCAGTTTCGAGCAATCGACTGCTGAACCATCCTTCACACAATCCCTTGACCAAGCATCCCCTGCCCAACGACTCACCTTCCGGCAAACCCTCGTTCCTACTCCCACACCCACTCACACTACTCTTCCCCTACCACATGACCGACCCACCCCTACCTATCAGAGACCCGTTGCCCCCCGCCCCCGCCCCCAACCGACCGCCTTACCCCTAAACCTCTCGCCTCCATCACACCCCCACCCCAGCAAACCTCGATCCTAGGAGGCAACCAATCGTCATCCCCAAACGCCCATTCGATATATCAAGTCGACCACCCTCAATTCCTCCCCACTAGTTCCCGATACTACCCCAGACAGACCCTTCCCTCAAGACCCGTACATACCCCCAGAAATTCATACCCAGTGTACTCACAGATCCAGGACCCATTAATCCCACCCCCTCAACCCTCAACCCCTGTGACCACGGACCCCTCCCCTCTTATCGGATTCCGCCAAACTCGCCTCCAGGACACGTATAGGGCCTCCTTCCGTGAAGAGACACAATACGACATGCAAACTCGGGATCTGAGGGTCAGTATCATCTTTAAACGAGACGGAATTAGCTTCTCGGGAACTCACGTAGAGGATCCTTACAAGTTCCTGGATAGCATTACATTATGTTGCAAATCAAACGGGTTAACTGAGACGGAGACACTTCGAGCTCTCCCCTCAGCTTTCAAAAATAACGCCCACTCCTGGTATTTGACAGGATTGCCAAACATCGGGAGTTATGATGATTTCTTAAGGACATTTCAATTAATGTACTGTTATGCCCCAGAAATACCATTAAATTAAGAAATAGTATTAGGTAATTTCTCATTGACCTGGATAATACGACGACACGCGAAGTGGCACATATTATCCAAAACATGTAAAATTGAATCAAAGAATGTAAATGTTGTAATATAAACTAACCCGAATATTTGTGGATTAAGTCCACATATATTCGTCATAATGTGGATCACTGGGGTGCAGTGTTAGCACTTCGCCCCATCAACGGCTATGGCCTTTACGTACACCTGGGACGTCACCCGATGTCTCTCCAGCTGTAAAACAAAGATAGAACACTTGTTGCAATCGAATCCACGATGAAATATAAGCTCGTGAGTTCGTTGCCACTGGGCAGTTAGTCAGGTTGTCAGACACAGACAATTAGTAATCCGATTATTCGTTAAGTCTCTTTTTTGTAATTCATATTGCCTGATATTTACGGCATTAATCAAAGACTATATTTATTGAATAAATCGTTTAATCGTTAAAAAGTTGAATCTCCCTGAGAGATATTCACTTCTAATTATCTACAAGTGATCTATCCCTATCATCGAACCCAACCGCTCGGGTCTATAACAGTACTGCCCTCTCGATCAAGAAGAAAGTATCTGGCAGGATATTCACCAGCGGTTTCAGGGCGTCGACGAAGACGTAGGCGAATATATCACCAGTCTCCGTAGACTGTTTTCGAATCTTCACCCCCCTCCCCCCTTTCAGAGACAATTAGGAATTTCAAAATCGCAGCTAAATCCGGTTTACTTTAAAGAGATGGGTCGCGATAGATGCACTACCATGGAGCAATTTATTGAGATCGCTAGGTTAATTCAGAGAACCCTGTCGGATACTGTTGAAATATTGAGTTAATATAAACTATTTATCTGAAGCAACTCAATACTTATATATACAAAAACCAATCGATGTAAGTGGAGCCAGAAAGGCCCAAAAATAAATAAAGTTTTTCCTAGGAAGGAAGAAAGAACAGAGGATTCTTTCTTCTTCATATTGATGACTAATTTCTCTTGCCTTTGCATAGTCATAATTGTGGTTAGTCTTCTATAGTTCACCAGAGAGTAAAGACAGTCCTTCCTCGTGAGATTAAAATAAAGTATATTTGAGTCACAATTACATTTAACTAAGTTTTTCTTCATTATTTAATCATCCCATTTCCAATAGGTTATGGGCCCAGTTCATTAAGTAAAAATAACTCTATGAGATTATATGTTTAAGTGTTAAATAATAAGTGTTAGTGAAGATGAATAAATCTAAGGACAAGAGGAACATAACGCCATTCAATGGAACTAAGTACATTGCATGGAAACACAGGATTCGGAATTTACTGGATGAATTAAACTTGCTTAAAGTTATCGATAATGTTCCCCCTGAACCAATAACAAGAAAATGGCAGAAAGCAGAGCGAGTGGCCAGGTGTACAATTGTGGAGTATTTATCAGATAGTTATTTAAAATATCATGTGCCAGGATGTACGGCGAAATCTATTCTTGACAGCTTAGATAGAGTTTATGCTAGGAAAAGTGTTGCCACTGAAGTATCGGTGAGAAATCAACTGAACAGACTGAAGATGAAGAGTGATACTCAATTGAAGGATCATTTCGAAGTATTTGATGAATTGATAGTGGAATTAACATCAGCGGGAGTGACAGTGACAGAAAACCAAAAAGCGTCGTATTTGTTGACGAGTCTACCTGCGGAATATCAGACGATTTCGACGGTTATTGAATCAATGACAGAAGACCAGTTAACATTAGATTTTGTCAAAGCAAAATTACAAGACCAAGAGACAAAAATCAAAAATGACAGTGATGACACAAGTGGGAAAATATTACAAGCAGTAGATATTATCCCCAAAAATAATCACCGTGATAGTTCAAGAAAGCGTTGGGGTAATCGGAGAGGTCAGAACAGCAGGGGTCGAGACAGACCCTTCAACAGAGGATATAGGCTTCACAAAAATTCTTTTGGTGGAAAATGTGACCATTGTGGAAGAAAAGGACACAAAATTAGAGACTGTTTTTACAACCGAAGAAATAATCAGAGAAATGAGAGAAATTATCAACAGAGAGACGAGAGAAATAGATCACTCCACACAATTCAAACCATACAGGCGGAGACAGGGGAAAACACCTCAAGTATTGCGTTTATAGCCGGTGACGGTCCAAATGTGGAACGAGAACAATTAGTTTTTATATTAGATTCAGGAACATCCGATCATCTCGTGAACAATAAAAAAGTTTTCTCTAGTGTAATTGATTTGGATCCACCTATGAAAATTTGAGTCGCAAAGAAAGGAGAGTTTATTACAGCCACCAAGAAAGGACGAATCAACGTAGTGACCAACATGGGAATCAAATGTGTAATTGACGATGTCCTTTACTGCCCTGATGTCCCTCATAATCTATTGTCTGTGCGGAGAATGCAGCAGAAAGGATTAAGTATAGTATTCAATCAGGAAGGAGTGCAAGTACATAATGAGGGTAATGTGGTGATGAATGGTAAGCTTTTGACCAATTTAATTACCATTAATTTTGAAGTCGTTAAAAGGGTAAATTTGAACAAATTACTAGTGTACAATGTAGCCATGAATAATTATAACTTATGGCATCAACGATTGGGTCATATAGGTTTGGCAAAATTCATAAAATTAAGGAATAAACAAATGCTTCACGATATGAGTCTTTTGGAAAAGGTAAACCCAGACAGCGAATTATGTGAAGCGTGTATCAATGGAAAACAACCGCGGTTACGGTTTGAAAAAGTAAAAGATAAAAATCATGTGAGACGGCCATTGTTTATTGTCCACACTGACGTGTGTGGTCCGATTACTCCGACGACTATCAATAATAAAAATTATTACGTTGTAGCCTTCGCTACATCACCTACCCGCGGTAGTGGTTCTATATTACCTGCGGGGCCTAGGTCGTACTCCCGTACGGTGGCACTGCGAATACCAAAGTGGGGAGCACTTGGGACTACGTCACCCGACGCTTCTCCCACTCTGCACTGGCAGCTATATAAACGCCTACGCGAGTTCTCTCGACCAGTTCGTGCTCGGTCTTGCCTTGAGCGCAGAACTACCTGGCTAGCTATCTAGTTCCTTTAGCCTTACCTCCTAGCAATCCTACGCACTCTGTACTACCTGGACTTTCTCTCCTTTCTCAGGATTGAGAAGTGGCCATCCCACGGTACAAGACCGTGCACTCACCGCTATCGGTCCCCTTCCTCCTATTCCCGGACGAAGGGACGGTTGCTCTCTGTTTGTTTCGCCTCTTTATAGGGTTGAGAAGTTAGATCTCTAAATCGCTCTCTGCGCTTTGGACGCAAGTCAAAGACGTGTCTCTCTGAGACATAATTTGTAGTGTTGGCTCTCTCGACTGACTCTACCCAGTCAGTACGCCACAACGTGTCATTTATTGACGATTTCACACATTATGGCGTAACGTATCTAATCACTCAAAAATCAGATGTTTTTACTGTTTTCAAAGATTATGTTGCTAAGAGTGAAGTTCACTTCAATTTAAAAATTGAAAACCTATATTGTGATAACGGTAGAGAATATTTATCAAGTGAAATGAAATCGTATTGTGCCAATAAAGGTATTAGCTATCATTTAACTGTTCCACGAACTCCTCAGTTGAATGGAGTAGCAGAACGCATGAACCGAACTTTGACAGAAAAAGCACGTGCAATGATAAACGGTGCAGGGTTGAGTAAGGATTTCTGGGGAGAAGCAGTGTTAACTGCCATGTATTTAATAAATTTGACTCCAACAAGAGCAATAAACGTGGACAAAACTCCATTCGAATTATGGCATGATAGAAAGCCAACAATAAAGTATTTAAAAATTTTCTGGTCTACGGTATATGTTCATAATAAAACCAGGAAAACTAAATTTGAAGAAAAATCGTGGAAGGGTATATTAACGGGATATGAACCAAACGGTTATAAAGTTTGGGATGTTGCAAATCAGAAATTTGTGACTGTAAGAGATGTTATCGTTGATGAAATAAATTACTTAAAATCTCGGCCAGTGTTGAAAGAAGTTGAATCGGAGACGAGCTCTCGTAAAACTGATGAATCTGACGTGGTATCAAAATCAGTATATAAGAAGGTTAAACTTGATAATGATCAATCAAGTATAGATGGTAAAAATAAATCTGTTAGTGAAAAATCAGATCCACTGGAGCCGATTGATGGAAAAGTAAGAAGAAATCCCGAGATAAAGAAATCTGTAATAGAAACAGATATGTATAATAAAACTGTACCAGAAAATAGTACGGGTAGAAATGAAAACGAAAAGGAATGTAGGCGAAGCGAAAGACTCAAACAAATTCCTCGTATTTCATACAAGGAGGCGGAGATTTCGAATGATTACCTCTTTAGCGCTCAATCGGTTATTTACAACATACCGACTTCGTATGATGAGATAAAAACTCTAAATGATCGTATGCAATGGGAGCGAGCTATGACAGAAGAGATAAATTCGTTAATAATAAATAAAACTTGGGAATTAGTTGCGAAGCCAAAAGACAAAAATATAGTTGATTGTAAGTGGGTTTTTGCGATGAAAAATGATGAATTTGGCAATCCCAAGAAATATAAAGCTCGACTCGTTGCGCGAGGATTCAGTCAAAAATATATGATTGATTATAATGAGACTTTCTTACCAGTTGTGAGAATTTCTAGTTTTAGGTTTGTTGTTGCATTTGCAAATCAATATAACTTGCTAATCCACCATATGGATGTAAAAACAGCATTTTTAAATGGGATCTTGAAAGAGGAAATTTATATGCAAGTTCCAGAGGGTGTAAAAAGCAATAAAAATCAAGTGTGTAAATTAAATAAAGCTCTTTATGGTCTAAAGCAAGCTGCGCGATGCTGGTTCGAAATGTTTGAAAAAGCTCTCATGGAAAAGGGTTTTAAAAATTCATCAAGTGATAGGTGTATTTATATTCTAAATAGAGGTGAAATATCAAAGAATATTTATGTGGTTTTATATGTAGACGATCTTGTTATTGCAACTGCAAATTATGAAACAATGCAGAAGTTTAAAAATTACTTGATGAACAGATTTCGCATGACTGATATGAATGAAATTAAATTATTCCTAGGAATCAGAGTTGAGAGGAGTAATGGGATATTGACATTGAATCAAAGTTCCTATTTCAAGACCGTTCTCGAAAAATTTAATATGAGCAATTGCAATCCTGTCAGTACACCTCTTCCAACAGAGTTAGACTATGAAGCGTTAAGTTCTGACGAAAATTATGATGCATCATGTCGTAGTTTAATAGGGTGTTTAATGTATATAATGATATGTACTAGGCCTGATTTAAGTGCGGCAGTAAACATTCTGAGTCGTTATACAAACAAAAATAACATAGAACTGTGGCAAAATTTAAAAAGGATTCTTAGATATCTCAAAGGCTCAGTTGATATTAAATTAACGTATACTAAAAACAATTATCTAGATCTCTTGTGCGGCTACGTTGATTCCGATTGGGGTGGAAGTGATAAAACAGATAGGAAGAGTACCACAGGATTCCTATTTAAATTATTTGATAAATGCACCATTTGCTGGAATACCAAGAAACAAACTTCCGTGGCAAGTTCATCAACTGAAGCAGAATATATGACTCTATATGAGGCCGTAAAAGAGGCGCTTTGGTTCAAATCATTGGCAATTAGGATTAATATAAATATTTCTAACCCAATCACAATTTTTGAGGATAATACCGGTTGCATCTACATCGCTAATAATCCAAGTAGTCACAAGAGGTCTAAGCACATTGATATAAAGTATCATGTCACTAGAGAGCAAGTTGAAAATAAGGTAATTATATTGAAGTTCATTCCCACAGGTGAACAACTGGCTGATGCATTGACCAAACCATTGGGAGCTATAAAATTCCTGGAATTCAGAACAGGAATGGGTCTTAAATGATACTGACATTGAATGATGATAGAGATGAAAATTAAAAATGAATAATAATAATAATAATAATAATAATAATAATAATAATAATAATAATATGAAGTCGGTCTGGTTAGGTTTTTCTGGGTTTTCCCTAACCCTTGGCAGCAAATGTTGGATCAAAAATTGTATTCACAGATATTTATTAAGATAAGAGCACAGGGAAGGTCTGTCGTAGGTAATTTCCAAACAAAGTTTAAATGATGTACAAAATAGAGTTAAGTTAAGTTATGAGTTTCATTGATACATATAATAATAATAATAATAATAATAATAATAATAATAATAATAATTTTTGAGGAGGCGTGTTGAAATATTGAGTTAATATAAACTATTTATCTGAAGCAACTCAATACTTATATATACCGAAACCAATCGATGTAAGTGGAGCCAGAAAGGCCCAAACATAAATACAGTTTTTCCTAGGAAGAAAGAAAGAACAGAGGATTCTTTCTTCTAATCTAACTAATTTCTCTTGCCTTTGCATAGTCATAATTGTGGTTAGTCTTCTATAGTTCACCAGAGAGTAAAGACAGTCCTTCCTCGTGACATTAAAATAAAGTATATTTGAGTGACAATTACATCTAACTAAGTTTTTCTTTATTATTTAATCATCCCATTTCCAATAGATACGTCTCGGTATAGACATCCCTCAGTAATCCATACCCCTTTACCTGCCCCTCGTCGCAACAACCACAGAAGTCGCAATTCCGCCGATAGTGATGCCCCTCAAAACCATGTCCTCGGAGCCCGCCCTTTCGTGCAGACACCGTCCCCCAGAACAATATTCCAGGAACCCCTATCTCCCTCCCCCAGATGACACATATCAACCCCGACGTAACGCAACCCCCAGACAGATGAACAGTAACGCCAGAACAAACTCATCCCCAAGACAACCAACGTACACTGACATAACCGGAAGAACCTCGCCCCATCCCACTACACTGTAAGAGTATTTTTCTCGGGTCAACACCCCGGGATAATCCTCAAACTATTCTGGCTGCCGCCTCTATCGTTCACGATTGGGCGCCAGCCAGGTTTTTCTGGAAAACCTGACGGAAAACCAGCCGCGAAGGAATTTCGTCAACTCCGCGGACTTTCGGTGGCGGGTCTCACAATGCCGAGCCAGCATCAGCATGACACGGTAGAGTAGGCGAGGTTCACCAACGTACGA
>NW_011887986.1:42873-45288 GCF_000806365.1 Fopius arisanus
ACGGGCGTTACTTTTCACCCTTTGTGTGGACTCTTCAATCCACGGGCGTTACTTTTCCCCCTTTCGGGGGTGGAAGAGGGTTAGTGTGGTCCTTTCAGACCACTCATCTCTACCCCTTCTCAGCCCTAAAAAAAAACATCCCTGAAAACAAACATAAAAAAAATGTTCAAAAAAAAATGGCCGTTTAGGTTCCACCAGTCTGACTCAGACTGGTTTCTCCTCTTTTCCCGTGGATGGAGTTTCCTCCATTTTCTCCACTGTGTTGAGAGTGAGTTGTTGCGCCTTTCGGCGCAACTTCCTCATCTCTTTCCTCCTCGCTCTGGCTTCCTCGGGCCTCCTGGAGGTCTTCGGAGTCCTCGGCGCTCCCTTGGGCTTCTCAGAGGGTGGCATCTCCTCTGCCTTCTCCCTCTGCCGGAGTTTCTTGGCCTGGTCCATGGACTTGAGGATGTCCCGAGGGACATTCCTCCCGAACTCAGGGATCCAGGGCCCACGCGCCTTCCTCTGCTTCTCGCAGACTGGGCAGTCCCTCCGCTCCTTGCCAGGCCTTCCACACCCCCTGCAGTAGGTGGTGGGCGGTTCCTGGCACTCCTTTCCGTTATGTCCGGGCTTGCGACAATTCCAGCATAATCTGGCTGGCGCAAGTCCGGTACGGCTCCTTTTCCTCGCTGGCTCATCCTCGGAGTGAGGCTCGGGGGTGAGCTGCGAGTTCCTGGAGACACTCTGAATGCCTCCAGGGGTCTTCCTTTTCGGGATTCTCCTCCCAGAGGATGCTCCCGACGGCCCTTCGCCACCATGTTGCAACAACTGGCGTCGCAACAAGGCCTCTTCTCCCAAGGACTTTTCAGTCCTTGGGCGGGGTGTTTTCTTCCCCTTCGGCTCCTTCTTCTCCTCCTTCAGGGCTGTCTTTGTCCTCGGGGCCTCCGAGGATTGCGACGACGCCTGGGGAAGGAGAGGGATGACCTGTTCCGCTACTTTGCCTAAAAGCTGTGGATTACGCGTCAGCGCCTCCACGAGCGATTTCAACAAAGCAGCGTCGGCTGCCTTGGAGGAAGGATTCTCCCCCGTCTTCTCCGCCCCCGCTGGTCGTTGAGGCGGCGTGATCTTCTCCGGTGGAGTGGTTTCCTCGGGAGGTGTGGGGGTGAGCACTGTAGTGGTCACCTCCTCCGTCGTGGCCACCTCCATCGGCTCCTCCTCGTTGCCTTGCAGCAACGCGTGCAGGGACTCAAACTCCAGATCCGAAAGACTCCGATCTGGAATGTGTAGCTGCATTAGTTCAGGTATTATCAAGTCGTCATCACTCAGGGGTGACGCCGACTCGATAATGGCTGCTCCCGTGACAGGTAAAACCGTATCACGGGTGTTGATTGTCTCTTCCGAGACAAACAAACCTTTCTCAGCGAGTTCAGCAGTTTCCACTGCCTTCTGCACCAGCTTGTCGAGGGTTGCGTCCTTCGTCATTTTTATGGGCTCACAGACACCACACTTTTCTCACAAGGAGCACAAAAATTTTCGTCCGCACGGGTTTACGGTTGAAACGAAAAGAATGTGCCTCGTGGCTATTTCACAGGACTTTCCGGAAATCCTGAGTGGGGGCATAAGGGCTGATCTCAATTAAATAGATCGCCACAGGTGGTTCCCCCCAGTGACACTTGACCGATATTTACATATCTTCGCGCTCTTTAAATGCCTTTGATTGATCTGTCAATCATTGGCATTTAAACTTTTCACCCCCCAAATAGTGACCCGTCATGTGGAGTCCTCTGGTGGGTGAAAAGATTACTAGTCATTACCGTCATCGGTAATGTCGCTCACTCCGGGCGCTTCTGTTATCCCTGGAGTGTCCTTTTCCGTCGGATGGCGCCACCCACACGCTTGAAGCATGACTTGGCTATTCCATCGGGGAAAATTAAAAAAAAATCAATTTTTCGGTGTCTAGAACACTTTCCTGACACTCCGAAATTGTCCGCTCGTTCTTTCTGCCTATTTTGTTCCCTTGAGCGGAAAAGCGATCGAGACCGTATTTTCACGAGAAAATGCGATCTTCTCCTCGGAGAAGGGTTTTCTCCCCTCAATCCCGAACTTTTCTGTTTTCCTAGGGAGAAGACAATTCCATCTTCCCCGTACGACTCTCCCCCGGGTGATGAGGAGGGCGGTGTACCAGTTCGATGGAAAATCCTCCCCGTCCGGAAAATCACTATTCGAAGGGATGATGTGTATTATTTTTTTTTAAATAAAAAAATCCCTTGTACGTGTTACACGAGGTAACGATTCTCTTCCCGCTGTTGGGGGTGAGTTCTATTCCATAATTTCTTTCTGAGAGCACCTCCCCACGCCCTCCAGGTGACTCTCCCCCGGGTGATGAGGAGAACCACCCTTGAGGCGCGGAGAAACCCTCCAAAAATTTTCATGGACGGC
>NW_011887986.1:46943-73628 GCF_000806365.1 Fopius arisanus
AACCCACATCACCCCCGCGGGATCGTCGATTAATATTACGCCCGTGTTATCGTACTCAACCAGTCGCCAAGAGAGCTCCCGTACGACCCACTACCAAATCCCAAAACTCGCCCTGTCCTGAACCCATTCCCCGTACACCCCCCCAATCATCCTTGACAACCGTATCACCTACCCCTGAACCTACCCCTGCCGTGAATTCATTTCCCCCTGTATCACCGCCGACCGCATACCGAAGTATTTCCCCAGTCGCCACACCCAGTGCCCTCCAGGATATTCGCCCCATTCAAGAAACCCTCTCAACAGACCCCAGCCCTACCGAAATATCTCCAACTACCCCTGAAACCCCTGTCCCTTCTACACCCGGGACTGACCCCCTCCCTGACGATAACCCCAAACTGTTCACCATCACCCTCAATGACCCAATCAACCCCGATTATATCGAGTACGAGGATTTTCTCACCCTTACCTTCGATCAACCCCTAGAAAACCGAAGATTCGTAGAAATAAAATTGGGAAAATGTTCGCTCCGCACCCTGATCGACTCAGGGGCCAATCGACCATTTATTAGTACCAATACTGGCGTGGATCTCGACAAATACGATATCGCAACCGGAGAAGAAGTGGTCCACGGAAACGGCGAAACAGTCCCACTAGCCGGCTGTGCTATCATGAGACTAGCCTACTCCGACCGAATTCAACTCATCCCCTTTAGATTATCAAACGCCCTCGCCTTCGATTGTATTCTAGGAATGGACGCCCTCAGCGCTCTAGAGTTTACCCTGAATTGCGGAGATACACAAACCCTCGAGAGCCACCCTGTACAGTTCACGGCGCAACCCATTAGTGTATGGTATGCCTCAGACGGTGAAGGCTCCCCGCGACAGCCCCTTAAGTTATCCAATCCCCCTCCCTGCGATCTAGCCCAATTAGCCGTGGTCCCCGAAGATCAATTGAAAACCCTCTGCGAAGAATTCAAGAGTTGGATCAATCCCGCCCCCGAGATTGCTTCCGTTTGCCCCTTGTTAACGATGCACATAGATAATCAAGATCATCCCCCTATCCGTGGCGCCACCCGTAGATATGCCCCTCATATTTTGAAAGCCGCCCAGTTACTCAAACAAGATATAATTGAACCTTCGCAAAGCGATTGGTGTAGTTGGCCCGTGCTAGTCAAAAAACCCGATAATAGCTACCGGTTATGTATCAATTACCGCCCCCTTAACGCCGTGACCAAACACCTCGCCCTCCCTATGCAGAGTTTAGAAGATCTATCGGATTGCGCCCACGGCCCGGTGTATGTCTCCAAAATTGACGTGAGTCAGGCTTTCCACCATATCCCCCTCGACGACGACAGTAATGAAAGGACTGCTTCCGCCATCTCTGGACTGCCCCCCGGACTATTTCAATGTAAACGGATGCCCTTCGGATTGAAGAACGGACCCGCGATGTTTCAGTTACTGACGGACATGATTATCCCCATCCAATGGTCGAACAACGTACGAAAATACGCCGACGACTTTTTGATTTTTATGCGCACTCTCGACAAACATAAATGGTTCATCGCCCAAGTAATCAAGAAGCTACAGGACAATAACTTGACGATTAATGAGGACAAATGTGACTTTTTGTGCGACCGATTAGAATTCCTAGGATATTTGTTAACCCCCAAAGGATTAAAGGCCGACCCCAATAAGATTGCCCCTATTACCGATTACCCTCCCCCGCGAAACGTCAAGGAACTAGAACGGTTTCTCGGTATGGTTGGGTGGTA
This sequence comes from Fopius arisanus, assembly GCF_000806365.1. Taxonomy (NCBI): domain Eukaryota; kingdom Metazoa; phylum Arthropoda; class Insecta; order Hymenoptera; family Braconidae; genus Fopius; species Fopius arisanus. The sequence goes on from NW_011887986.1 coordinate 48,715, forward strand.
TTCCCGATTTTTGCCCTCCCTTTCTGATGACAAAATCCCCTTGCTTGGATTAATCCGGAAAAACGTGACGTGGAATTGGACTGATGAATACCAGACCGCCTTTGAGAAATTAAAGACCTCCCTCACAACTACCCCCGTTCTCGCCCCCCCCCCGCCGATTTTTCTAAACCCTTCACCCTTAAGACGGACGCAAGTGACATGGCGATAGGAGCGGTGTTGACACAGGAATCGGAGTTCGGATCCGATCCTGCCCACCCAAACTCGTCGACTGGACTGGACCGGCCGATTTATTTCGCCAGTAGAGTCTTGACCCTCGCCGAACGCAACTACACCGTGGCCGAGAGAGAATGTTTGGCGGTTCTATGGGCCACACGTAAGTTTCGCTCCTATATCGAAGGGGGGAAATTTACCGTGATCACCGACCACTCGAGTTTGAAATGGTTATTGAATTTTAAAAATCCCACCGGTCGAGTGGCCCGTCGGGCATTGGAACTGCACAACCACGACATGACAATAGTCCACCGGAAAGGCTCCCTCCATACCGTACCCGACGCCCTTTCCCGTGTTTGCCCCAACGCCTTCCCCGCGCTCGCCCTAATTAATTCCTCCCCTGACAGCTGGTACCAGAAAAAGAAACTCGACGTACTAAACAACCCCCACAAATACCCCGACTGGACTGTGGAGGATGACGTTTTATATTTCCTTCGCCCGTGCCCTCAAATTGAGCCCACTGGCCCTGACCGAAATCGCTGGAAGACAGTTCTACCGCCGGGACTGAGACACGAGACGATACGCGACGCTCATGACAGCCCTTACGCAGCCCATGGTGGAATAGATAAGACGTACCACCGCGTCGCCCTATATTTCTATTCGCCCCGAATATATCGCGATGTGGCGAAATTTGTCAGGTTCCGCCCCACAATGCCAGCCGTACAAATCTATCCAAACTGGCCCCAAAGGGTTGATGCGCGAGCGAACAACCTCCAAACCGTGGTCCACCGTCGCGGGCGATATCATGGGCCCATTCCGTCCTAGTAAAAATCAGTATCGGTACCTCCTGGTACTAGAGGATGTCTTTACCCGGTACGTTGAGATTAAGCCACTGAGAAAACCCAACGCGAAGAACATTTGGAAAATTTTGAATGAAACGGTAATTTTGCGCTGGGGTAAACCACAGTTTTTCCTCAGCGACAACGGGACTGAATTTGTTGGGAAAGAACTCGCGAAACCCTTAGCCCAATTAGGTATCACCCACATCACCACCCCTCCCTATCACCCCCAATCCAACCCGGTTGAAAGAATTAATCGCTTCCTCAAACCCATGATAGGCATCTACGCTAGCGACAATCACCGGGATTGGGACCAGCATTTACCGGAAACGGAAACAGTGAGTAAGGGGTGCCTGGGATGAGTGCGCGGTAGCAAATCAGAAATTAACAAATGACAGCCTACCTTCCAGCTCTTCACTCCCGGAGTCAGCAGCAGAGAAGCCGGAAATAGAGGTACATTAGAAAGATGAAAGAAAACAACCCTCCCCTGCCCCTAATAATAACATGTTTGTAGATTTAAGTAGGTTAAGAATTAGGTTAAGATAAATCGACAAACCTGCCACCGTTGGCTCCCACTCCCGAGATATTCCTTCCCCTTGCCCCGCGTTACCTCCGCCCGACACTCGCAGCCGACTAAGACAGCACCGCTGGAGAGAAAGAGAACCCCCCCCCCCCCCCCCCAACGAGCCCCCTCATCGCACGCGCGCCGGAGAGAACAACTGTAACCCACCATCCCTATGTCACGGCCCACGTGACCAGGAAGAAAAGAAAACCCCCCAGGACTACGTCACAGCCCACGTGACACCGGAAAGAAACAGGACAGTCCCTAACAATAGGGAAATTAGAAGTAATAAGAAGGACACTCGATGACGAGTGTCCCCGATTGACCCCGATTATCACCAACAATCGAGGAAGAACGGGCACGAGTGATGCGACACCATCACTCGTGATACAGCTGCCCCGGAATATAGAGAGTTATTTAGAGAATATTGTTGAGGAGTTGGTGGAATATTGTTTGGAGGAGTTTTCTTTGCGCAGTTTTGTTGGGAGAGTTTTGTGGAAAATAGTAGGAGAGGATTTAGGGAAGAATAGTTGGAAGAGTAGTGTGGAAATCGCTGTGGAGGAATTTGTGGAAGAGTTGCCCGTGGAGGATTGCGATAGACCCAGGAGTGACGAGCAGGGAGGAACGGCATTGTGTGGGTTACATTTGGTTTGGAGGAGTTTCCCGTGTCCGGAGGACTTTCTTGGAAGGATCAGAATAGCCGGCGTCCCCGTGAGTACCCTTCAGTACCTTTCCCGCCCCAACAAGTACCAACGCACCCCCTGTAATATTATTCCCCCCCCCCCCCAGGGGTGAGTCTCAGGATTTAATAATTATTCGTATAGTTGGGTCAAGAGAGATTTCTGTTGCGATTATTGTAACACGCCCCCGTATAATCGGAATATTTAAATCGTCCCCCTACCTTCACCCCCTTTGTTTCTGATTGACTACCTTCCCCCCTTTTTTGTTATATATCTTATTCCGTTCAACGTTATTATTACTTACCTGTGTCGCAAGCTGGCTGCCCTTACCACCCACCCTTGGTTAATAATTGATAATCATGATCTGTGTATGGGATTATACAATACAATTTCTCAATTTCTCTTCCAGATTTAAGGGAATAAATAATATCGCGGGTTGGGACAGTTTTAGATTATGTGAGAAGAGTGCTCCCTTTTCGATTACAGAATGCTTTGAAAAAACAAAAAGATTTAAAAGTGAATGTGGTACTGTGGTGTAAATATGAAACACGAAAAAACGAGCAATTTCTTGAAGATGACAAATTTTTTAATCCAAAAACTGAAATCATCCTCAGCTCAACTGACATTAGACAGTGGTTCGAAGAATGTGTCAAAGAAAAACTTTTAGTAAAGGTGGATGAATTTCAAGAACAAGACTCTGGTTGGTCATTGAATGAAATAATTAATGTTGAAGTGCATATCAATAAATACAATCCATTGCGAGGCTGTTCAAGCTATGTTGAAGTACCCCCGTGGATACAAAAAAAGCATGCAGTTGTCAACGTGCAGAATAAGGAGGACTTTTTCTGTTGTCTCTGGTCCATTATGGCCGCCCGTTGTGAGGTTGAGCACAAAGAGCGCCCGAACTCTTATCCATCCTTCAGTACAGTGTTTAAGAATTATGGCATGTTCAATTACCCCATGGCGCTGAAAAACATTTCGAAGTTTGAAAAATTGCATGAGATGTCAATTAAAGTTTATGGAATCGACTGTGAAGAAGAATCAGGGAAAAAGTGGATTGTGCCATTTATTTTAAGTCAACATCCTGCCACAACGCTACAAGATGAGGGGGCAATAATTCACCTTCTCATGATTGAGAAAGAGGACAATGCTGACTGTGGTGAAGAGGAAAAAATATTTCATTACACATGGATTTACGATTTATCGCGTCAGTGAGCACTCAAATTACAAGAACTTAACGGTCTACCCTTTTATGTGACCGGTGCTTATGTCATTTTTTTTTAATCAAGCATATTTAAATCATAGGAAGGATTGTGTAACGATAAATAAGTGTCGCATGATTTTACCTGGAGATTCTGAAAAAATTGTAAAGTTTCAAATTTTTAAACACCAATTGAGAGTTCCATATGTGGTATACGCTGATACAGAATGTTTATTAGAAAAAATACCCCAGAACAGTGAGGATAACACAAAAATTTATCAAAAACATATGCCATATAGTGTAGCATCTTACGTTAAGTGTAGTTACGATAATACCAAATCAGAGTTATGTATTTATCGTGGGAAAGACTGCATTGAGTGGTTTATCGAACAATTGCGTCTCTTGGCTGTGAAAGTTGATGTTGAATTAAAACGGAATATGCAGCAACGGAATATGCATAACATCAGCGATGAACCGAGCCTATCTATTAGCCAAAAACTGTTACATCTGTGGTGGAATATTTACTGAAAAGGCTGTTAAACATCGCGATCATTGTCATTTCACAGAGAAATATCGAGGTGCCGCTCACCCGGGGTTTAACTTAAATTATACAGAATCCTGCACAATTCCAATTGTTTTCCACAACTTATCAGGGTATGTTTCACATTTTTTCATCAAAGCACTAGCCAAACAGTTTGATGGAGACATAAAACTTCTGCCCATTAATAAAGAAAAATATATTTCTATCACCAAATCAGTCAAAACAACAAAGTTCATTTAAGATTCATAGATTCATTTCGGTTTATGGCCAGTAGCATCGATAAATTGGCTTCATATTTAGAGGAGGGGAAAAAAAAATAACAGCAAGTCCCCCCCCCCCATCAGCAACAATTCGAATTTGTAACCAGAAAAGGTGTTTTCCCATCTGAATATATGGATAAATGGGAAAAACTGTCTGAACAAGAGCTACCACCAAAGGAAAATTTTTACTCCTATCTGAATAATGAAAATATATCAGATCAAGATTACGCTCATGCATGTAATATATGGAGAATTATTTCAATTAATACACTCGGTGAATATTCAGACTTATACTTAAAAACAGATGTATTGTTGTTGAGTGATATCTTTGAAAATTTTCGAGAGAGTTGTATAGCATCATATAATTTAGACCCCCTCCATTGTTATACGACGCCCGGCCCGGTTTTGATGCTATGCTAAGAATGACCAGGGTAAAATTAGAGTTGTTACAAGACTCGGAGATAGTGCTTTTTATTGAGAAGGGTATCAGGGGATGATTGTCACAGTGTTCAAACCGATATTGAAAGGCAAATAATCGGTACATGCCCGATTATAATTCTATGCAGGAGGAATCGTATTTGATGTACTTGGATTAGAATAATTTATACGGGGCAGCCATGAGTCATCATTTACCCTCAGAACACTTCACCTGGATGCAAGAGTTCCAGATGATTTGAATATCGGGTATATCTTGCAAGTTGATTTAGAATACCCAGAGGAATTGCATGATGCAGATAAAGATTTACCATTATGCCCCGAACATATTATACCACCCAATGGACAATCCAAATTACCAAAATTATTAACAACGCTTACCGCAAACACACATTATATAATTTTTTATAAAAATTTAAAACAATTCTGTAATTTAGGTTTAAAAATAACGAAAATTCATAGAATTCTAAAATTCACTCAAAGCTCTTGGTTAGAAATTTATATTGATTTGAATACAAATTTCCGGAAAAACTCTAATAATGAGTTTGAAAAGAAGTTTTATAAGTTAATGAACAATGCGGTGTTTGGTAAAACCATGGAAAACACGAGAAAACAGTTGAATGTTAAATTGGTGACACAGTGGGAGGGTCGATGGGGGGCAGCTAGTTGGATCTCCAAACCAAATTTTCATAGTAGTGTTATCTTTGATAAGGATTTGGTTATCATCCAAATGAAACGTACGAGAATTAGATTCAATAAACCCATTTACGTTGGTTTTAGTATCCTCGATATATCAAAAACAGATATTTACGATTTCCATTATAATTATGTAAAAAAAACTTTCAATTATAGGGCCAAATTATTGTACATTGACACAGACAGTTTAATTTATAATTTCAAAAGTTGATGATATATATGAACATATCAAAACTGACATACACAAATTTGATACATCTAATTATAATGAAAATAATGTCTACAACATTCCACAGATAAATAAAAAAAATTGGGGTTAATGAAGGATGAGAATAATGGTCGAATAATGACCGAATTTATCGGACTACGTGCAAAAATGTATAGTTTCCAAGTGTTAGGTGAAGATTTTGAAAAATCACGAGCTAAGGGAGTGAAACAATCGGCGTTGAAGACCATAACATTTGATGATTACAAGACATGTTTGAATGAGCATAAGAATCTTTGGCGATCTCAAAATATGATTCGATCTATCAAACATGTTTTTACAATTAATCAAACAAAGCTAGCATTGATACTAGCAGATACTCTTCCATATGGATACAAAAATTTATGTAAATATTACATGAATGAGGAGGAGGAGGAATAAAGAATTAACCAAGCGAAATTAGTAATTTAAGTTGGCATGAGGATACGCGCATTCCCGTAGCGAATAGTACAGATACTTTACCTTATGGTTTTAAAAACTGATTGTAAATATTGAGTGAAAGAATAAACAAATAATGATGTTTTTGTAGTCAATCTCCTTTATTGATTTCATAGAAAAATTCATACATTCGCCTGCCTGAAAATTTTTACTTTTACAATGGTGGAAATGAACCATGAGAGAAAAACCAATAATCCACACACTACGAATTGTAATAATATTACAAAAAAGAGTCTAGTGTATGATTGTGTTTCCAATATAGACTCTTCACATGTACGTAAAAATTGACCACGTTCAACGTAATTCGTGGTCAGAAAATCGAAATATTTTTGTTTGTAAACTAAATTGGTTACATTCAAATTCCAAGCATCAATATAGTTTACAGGTGTCGCTCTTTTATTCGTTTGAAATCCAATCATCGTTGCATATGAGGTAGCAGCTTGACATTCGCTTCTTATTTGAAGCATACCCGCTCCTGATATATACAGCACTTCAACCCATCGACCATCGCACCAGATATTTATCTCCTCTTTCTCCGGTGTTGAATATAACCAACCTCTTCCAGTCTTTTTCCAATAAGAGTTGAAGGTTGAGCTGAGTTTGATGTCACAATTATGAAATGGTTGTTGATTGTCCGTCATGATGTTGGTGGCTTCACAAATAGGTTGGGCTTGCGTGCCATACAGAGGAAAATTACCACTACAAATATAATGCTGACCATCTGTGTTTTGACAACTAACAAGATCCTTGGCGTGTGCCAGGGCATAGTACGCAGCACGTAGTCGGCCTTTGGTTGACCCTTGTTTGTGAGGAAACACTTGAAATGTGGGATACGGGTGCATCTTAAACAGATGATACACTGGGGAGGCCACAAGTGGAACACTAAGTATTATCAACAATTTTCCTCCATGAAACAGAATTTCATATTTCGAAATTTTCAATAATTTATTCATGTGTAACTCGTCAATCGAGATAGGAAACGTCAACGATGGTGTCTGATTCGTCGCGACGAAGAATTCAACTGCTGTTTTAATTTTTTTCTGTGAGAACACAGCCGGATGAGTAACCCCAATTTTGGTTACATATACAGCATTGATAATGGTTTAAGTTGTATAAATATAATTGTCCAATTCGGTTTCCAAACTTTCACTCCAATTCCTTATTTTATCCAACAGCCGTTGATATTCAAGTGAGGAAGATGTTTCATTTTTCTCCAGTTTCACCATGATTTTAGAAATCTCTTCGATATCACGAAGCTTAGTTGTACTTTTTTTATCCAATTTGTTAATTGTGGCATGAAATTCGTGTAATCCTGCTCGAAACACATGGGTTGCTGACACTTCACCAGTCGTATTTCATATGATTCCATAATCAACTTGATCAGTCAATGCATCAAAATGTATTTCATTGATGAGCCTCAAAAATCCTAAACGTTCATCCATGTCGCGCTCTTCACTCTTTCATTCATTCATGACGAAATTAAAATCCTTACTGTATTTTCCCACATCTTCATTTTTTCGCAATACATTTTCGCTATTAATGACCTCTTCACACTGGTCAACTTTAAAATAAAACTTGCACTTTCGATTGATATTTTCCAAAAGATTCTTGCTGATAAAGGGAAGTTGATAGATCAATCTTTTCAAATCAATATAACTACTGAGCCACCATTCGGTTGTACTGAACTGAACATCGCCTATGGATTCATAATGCAACCCACTTCGACTCAGAATCTCAGTATTGAGAAAATTCTCAGCCTGACACAGTGCTGTCACAAGGACTTGCAGCACAAAAAAACCCACAATCATGTCGTTCAGCATATATCAACTAGACTGATGAGATTGAGACACGGGTGGTGGTTAATATGAACCCCCTCCACTTTTCTCTCGAATATACCTTTTCTGTTATTCATCAGGATTTAGCCAACTATTATGCATTTCACCGAAACCCAACCGCTTTACATATAGTTTATTTCCTTTCTTTTTCAATACTTTTTCAACTAAATATATATCAGAATGTATTGTTTTCAATAGTTCTTCTTCATAAAAACTCCCCCTAATCATATCATTTTTATAATCCTCCAATTTGTATGTAACTGGAATAGTATTATTAATTTCTCGTATAGTGAATATTTCAGTCGTCCAATTTGGTGTATAACCCTTTTCCAAGACATGTTTCGCTTTGCTTATGCGCACTTTATCACCTATTTTAAACTTTGCTGTCCCAGTCTTTACTCGAAAGTCTGCATAAATTAAATGTCATTTTTTAGAATTCGTTGATGTTACATCCACATGTTTCATACCAGTAGTCCGATGTTTCCGATGATTATAATCATACATTAATTCTGGCAACATATCAATCCACTTATAGTTCCGCCCGTAAACTAAATTGTAGCCACATTTTACTCTTCAATGTTCGATTAAAACGTTCACATATTGACGCCTTCAAATTGCTGAATGTCGAGTATAAATGGATATTATATTTTTTTTCTCAATGCTGAAAATTCAAAATTGTAAAATTCCTTCCCCCCCATCAACATGCATGTTTTTGGGCACTCGCCCACGTTGCAGGATAGAACTGCTAGCATTGGTCACATCTTGAGCATTCTTTCTCTGTATCGGTTCAGCCTAAGCAAATTGGGAAAAAATATCAATGACAGTCAGCAAAAATCTGTTGCCATCGTTAGTTCTTACATAAGCCGTCATATCTACTAAGTCAGCCTGCCCAGACTCATCCACGTCGCGTATAGCAACTTTTTGTCGACGATAATTCCGCCGTGCCGGTCTGTGCAATTCCGTCACCACATCCAATTTAGTTTGATCCATTCTTAGATATTTGCTCAAATTCGACAATCAATTTCCCAACTCGTTTGTTTACATCTGCAAAGTTGCGTAGCATGTCCATGTATAAGGTTTGAATCTCCTTATGAAGCATCCCAAACGTGACGGCATCATGGGGGGCCACAAGTGCGGCAACATTCGTTAATCTTCTACCCAATAGGTCATAATTGCCATCTACAGTTAACTTATATCCAACACGTGGTGGGCCGCGATTGTGAGAATTGCTATTTGCGTTCAAGTGACGACCGAACACATCCACACTCATGATGCAACTGTGAATCATCGAAAGTGTACCTATTCTGATATATAATTCCAGCATCACGAAGTTCCGCTATAATTGATATGATTTCATTATCGTGACTCTGATTACCTGCCCCTTGTGAAGCTACAAGTAATCGCAGACGTTCCACAACTTCGTTGGGATCATCCCAATAAACATAGTCTACTGTGTGGGGTCGTTGAGCTGTCATAAAAGTAGGTAAAAGCCCCTTGCCTGCATACATTGGTCTGTCAAACTGTGAAATATATTTTTCATAAAATCACAAAAAAGTTTTGTGAAAAAAAAGCGCCAAGTCGACGTCAATCTGATCGCCTCCAAGACAGAAACATGGGACAATTACTGAATAGTTGCAATCACACAGTAGGCGAACTAATTATGATATAATCTTATTTAAAAAAAACCATGGAAATATTGAAAAATGCCAAGTTTATGCTGACAGCGTCAACTAGGACCATTTTCCGCAGTTTTAGTTCCGATTGGAAAATCGATTATTGTTAATAAAGGCTTTTGTCATTCCGGCTGTAAGACAGTGTTTTACGGCTGCGTCGCTTTGCTTCGCGTCCACGACACGCTGATTACGGCTGTTATGACAAAAAATAGTGGGCGTCATACCGCCAAAAAAAATTGTCGACAATATGATTGTTGCAAACCTCATCTTCGCTATAATAGTTTTTTTCGGCGTAATGACAAAATATACTGTTTCAAACCCCGTCCAATTTTTTTTTCCGTCGGAAAATTTTCTAACGCGTGTCGTGAGCGTTGGGCGTAGTGCGATCTCTCTCGCACATCATCTTCCATCTCTCTCTCGCTTTCCTATAACGCCTCTTCCAGGCTCGCCGAGAATTTTCTCGGTGATAGAAAAATTCATAAATAAGTAATTTAATTCAATTTTTCCTTGGAGATTAATCCCGGACCTCTCCCGAGGGCCCGCGGAATTATGTGAAGTTGAAATTCTATAATTCATCCACGGGGAAAATTTATTATTAGCCCTTTTATGGGGCCCTAGCTTTTTGAGAAAATCCCGAGCCTCTCCTGAGGACTCGCGGAATTATGGGAAGGTTTTCTGTGGGAAAGATTTACCGTAATTTATTTGATGAGGGTGCTGAATGTTTAGAGATATCCCGAGTACCCTACGGTGCTTCGCGGTCTTAAATGGGGTTACTTTCTTTCCTTTTTTTTTCTTTTGAATTTATCACCGCCATGGCGGGTGCATTACATACCGTCGGCTGCGGTCAACTGGGAGGTTTCCAACATCAGTGTTCGGATTTAATTTAATAAATATTAGCTAATTTTGAGGATATTAGTGCGGTTTGAGGGGTTATTTATTTACACATTTTTCGCCCTTTTCCCCGAATCCACCCGTCTCTCCACAACCTAGCATACTGAGCAACGTAGGTATCCGTTACCTCTCCCTCAACCCCTTCGCTGAATTAGATATAAGTACGGGTTAGTGATACGTTTTTCGGTTTTAATCTAGATTTAAGTTTTCGAGTTGCTGGTTTCTCGCTCCGGAAAATTAGCTGGCGCCCGGCAACCTTTTTAGGTCCCAATTTAGTTACCCTTTAGTTTGGCCGACGAACTCATTCCCCAGCCGGAGAAGTTCGGGATAGGACTCCAGTGCGGGATAGGAGTCTCCTCGAGGCTATCGCTGCCTTGACCACCGCCTCACGTCATCCCGGCGAACGCACCCCATCCAGAGATAGGGACTACTCGCAGGAACGGCAGAGACGCAGGCCAAGGACACCATCCCGAGAGAGGGCGAGCAGTCCAGCCAGACGGCCACCACGGGCCGAGCCTCCAGCAGCTGCAAGCCCAGCAGCGGCGCCTCCAGCGCCCACGGCCGGCTCCAGACCTTCAGGATGCTGGAACTGTCATCAGCAGGATCATCGTCATCGAGATTGCCCCAGTCCCAGACCTGTCTTCTGTTACCGCTGCAGTTATTCGGGAGTCACCACGTCGCACTGCCCGTACTGCAGCCCGGGAAACGCGAATCCAGGGGCATAATGTCGGATATGTCCCCTGAGGCTCTCCTGTACCCGCAGGTCAGTGAATCGCCCCATTTAGAGGGTGTAAACGAAGTTCTTCCACGTTCAGAGCAGGAGGGAAGTCCGTCTGAAGGCGAGGCAAATTCTTCATCGGGCCTACGCCCTGGTGAGGCAAATTATACATCAAGCCCAGGCTTAGGTGAGGCAACGTTTAGGTCCCGTACCATTTTAAAGCTACGGGAGGGTGATATTCCGCGAGCCTTCCACGTGGGGATCGTTATCCACGGTGTGAAAATTACAGCATTAGTCGATTCCGGTGCTAGTCGATCCTTCGCAGGCGCGGCTGCGGAGAGGCTATTAGGAGAAGCCGTTGTATTTCCCGGAACGGTCCCAGCCAAGTCAGTCGTGACTGCTGGAGGTAATATCGAGGTGGCTCAATTCGCCTTTGACTGCCACGTTGAACTCCGGGACCGACTAACTCACCTCCAACCATACGTGTTGAGGAATCTTTCCGAGGACTTCATCCTAGGGATGGATTTCCTTGTGTCCGCCCATGTTGTCATCGATTTCTTCGATATGGGCTGGTATTATCGGGAAAAACCTAGCAGGAAGTACGCATTTACGCCGGTCGAGACCGCGAGCAATATCCGACTGTGCGGGCTTTGCACCCTCGAGGAAAGTCAGCGGGAACGTCTAGCCCTCTTCCTTGAACAACATCTCCCGCAATCCGAGGAGAAACTCGGCACTACGTCGCTGATCTCGCATCGTATCGATGTGAACGGGCATGTCCCAATTCGCCAACGACCTCACCACACCACGCCCGCCATACGGGAAATCATGTGGAAGGAAGTTGACGATATGCTCGAAAACGGCATAATCATTCCCTCACAAAGCGAGTGGTCTAGCCCTGTTGTGATGGTGAAAAAGCCGAACGGGAAATATCGTTTCTGCATTGATTTTCGGAAAATTAATGCTGTAACGAAAAAGGACGCGTACCCGATACCGAATATGTCGGGGATCCTGGACGAATTACGCCTGGCGACTTATATTTCGACTCTGGATTTAAGCCAAGCTTACTTCCAAGTTCCCCTGGAACCCGACTCCAGGGAGATTACCGCGTTAATCGTCCCAGGCTGGGGGCTGTATCATTTTCTTCGCATGCCATACGGCTTGACGAATGCTACCGCGACATTCCAGCGACTTCTCGACCGGTTGCTCGGACAGGATCTATATCCTCAGGTCTTCGTATATCTCGATGATATCATTATCGTGTCGAAGACCTTCGAGGAGCACCTCGCGTTACTGGCAACCGTGCTGGGTCGCATAAAAAAGGCGAATCTCGGGATAAATCGCGAGAAAAGTGACTTCTGTTGCTCTCTCGTGAAATACCTCGGTTTTCTCGTTAATAATTCTGGGTTGCAAGTTGACCCTGAGAAAACCGCAGCGGTTATCAAGTATCCCCCGCCACGAAATTTGACGGAGGTACGACGATTTCTCGGCATGGCTTCGTGGTATCGTCGGTTCATACCCGGGTTCGCCACCATTGCTGAACCACTTACACGACTCATGAAGAAATCGCAGACATGGTCGTGGTCCGAAGAGCAACGCGCTGCCTTAGAGGCGTTAAAAGGGCATCTCACATCAGCCCCTACGCTGGCGTGTCTGAATTTCGAAGTTCCGTTTACGCTCAAGACGGACGCCAGTAATGTCGGATTAGGAGCGGTTCCCACCCAGGTCATCGAGGGTGAAGAAAGAGTTAGCGCGTACGCGAGTCGCGCGCTGACATCCGCAGAGAAAAAGTACACCGTCACCGAGCTCGAATGCCTCGCCGTGATCTGGTCGATAGCCAAGTTCAGGTGCTATTTGGAAGGATATACTTTTACCGTAATTACCAACCACAGCAGTCTGAGATGGCTACACAACCTGCGGAATCCCACGGGCAGACTTGCTCGTTGGGCACTCGCGTTGTTGGAATACAACTTCGACATTATCCATCGGAAAGGAGCGTTGCACCACGTCCCCGACGCGTTGTCTCGCGCCCCAGACGGTGAGAGTCCGGAATCGGTGACGATCATGGAAATCCAGGGACTACCGGGGCCTGAGGCAGCTCGCAACACTCTCCAGACCACTACCTCCTCCAAGGATCATTGGTACTGGAAGAAATTCAGGAACATTCAACGTGCACCTGACTTATTTCTCGATTGGTAAATCGTGGACGGGCGGGTGTATAACCACCGACCTTCGGACCTTATCTCCACGGAAATGGAAGACATCGATGGGTGGAAACTCGTTCTCCCCCGCGAACTACGCGATCAGGCAATGTCCCAATGCCATGAACTCCCCCAAGCCGGTCATCTTGGTGTGGACAAAACTTATCGTCGGTTGTACACCTCGTACTACTGGCCGAATATGTTTCGCGATGTCGTTGCGTTCGTACGGCATTGTGACACGTGCCAACGATGCAAGGTCGAGCAGCATCTTCCTCGTGGCCTAATGGGCCGCCGAGTGATTCAGGATCCATGGGACACTATCGCCGCGGATATCGTCGGTGCGATAACTCCAAGCAAGAACGGATTTTCGTTCGTGCTTGTGATCCAAGACCTCTTCACCCGTTGGGTGGAAGTAGTTCCGTTGCGCCGAGCCACGCGAAATGCAATCCGCGAGAGTCTCGAGAAGGTAATCATCGCGCGATGGGGAACACCCCGTGTTTTCTTCTCAGACAACGGCACCGAGTTCATAAACCGCGAGATAGAATCGCTCTGGGCGGGTACCGGTACTCGTCACGAGACGACCCCTCCTTAACACCCCCAAGCCAACCCGGTGGAATGGGTGAATCGCGTGCTAAAAATAATGCTACGAGCATTTATCGAGAGTGATCATCGGACTTGGGATGTTCACTTGTACGAATTTCAGTTCGCGTACAACACCGCGTATCACGATGCGCTCCAAGCATCACCCACGTTCGCGAACTTCGGCCGGGAACCCCTCCCAGCTGTTTCCCTCAAGCGTAAACTTGAAGGTGACCCCGAAATCCTCCCTGGGAACCCAGAGGAGTGGATCGACCGAATGAAACGGTTAGACGCGTTGCGTAAGGCTCTCGTGCACGCTATGACGGAATCGTCCAACAGGCAAGCGCATCATTATAACCTGAGGCGTCGGGACGTAGAATTTCGAGAGGGAGATCTTGTGATGCGCCGATCTCACCCCTTGTCTAACGCCGCGGAACGATTCTCCGCCGCGTGAGTACCTCCGTTCGAAGGTCCATTCATCATCGACAGGAAACTGTCGAAGGTGCGATACGCGCTCGCCGACTTCCGCGGTAAAACTCAGGGCGACGTCGCAGTACAAGACCTAAAACCGTACCTCGCGCCGGTAAATCCACCAGATACCGCGACGAAACATCCAAACCCGCGGGTTTGAGGCAACCCCTGGTCGCTAGCACTTTTCCTCCGGGACCCTTTCCTTTTCCAGAATACCAAAGAGAGAAAGGAGAAGGCGGGAAGGAGCAGGAGAGAAGCCGGCCCCGCCGAACCGGCGATCGACGGCAGTAGCCACAACAACAGCCAACCACCCGAGCTGGAATTGATGGAGGTGATGGAGACGCCCCCGGCACCAATCACAGCCACAACAACACAGCCCGCCGCAGCTGGCCGTGCCACACCACCACCACCAACTCTAGTGGCTGAAAGACCGGGGACACCTGGGAGGTCCCTGGAACCGCTGCCCCAAGTCTCCAAGGAGATGGCCGCCAAGATCCAGACCAGGGCAACATCACAGACCGATCCACCCCTAGCGGGTGAGACCATCTCCCAGGAGGAGGGAACAGCAGGCCGAGCGACTGGCGCCGACGACGACGACGACGTAGTTTTCGTCCCAACTCCAGCCGCGGTACAGCCGGAGCCAACGACCCAGGGCCAATCTCAGCCACGAACTCCCACCGGCCCACCACTCACTCTAGCCGCCACAACGCGACCACAGAGGCCTCGAGTGATCCAGAGGACGCTCCGACCGAACGGGAAGGACTACTGGGATTGCCTCACGCCTTTCCTGGGAGGCGTCTGGAAGATGGAGTTGCGCAGCCCCGGGTTCGTGAACGCCCTCCAGACCCTGGCGCTGCTGCCTCACCAGTACCCGGCTAACGTGAGGGTTATCGTTCCTCCCCTGCCCCGGGTTTCCAGCCATCGCCATCACAAAAAGAGGAGGTCCTCCAGCTCGTCAGCCTCCTCTTCGTCATCGGACTCGACCTCGTCAACCGGGTCGTCCTCGTCCAGCTCGACGTCAAGCGAGGAAAGGCACAGGAGGGGCCGACGACATCACCCCAGGAGACGGGAACACTCGGGCCAGGGCCGAAATATGCCCAAGAGCCACTCCAACCCCGTTCGAACTGGCGAGGTCCCGGACCTACCCCTCGAGACACCACCAGCCACCCCGGCAGCGGGAACGCCAGCAGAGGACGCAGTGGGGGTACTCGTCCTGCACGCATTGGACACCGACACCACCGCCAGCGGTAAAGCCACGTCACACCGCAATTCAGGGCAATCCACCGGAACGGTGGTACGCGGGAACCCGCCAGGACCTGCACCCCCAGTACCACCTCCCGTGAGGGACGCAGCCTCAGCACCCAGCAGCAGGGGCCCAGACGCCCGAGGGCGACGTCGCAGGTTCCGCCCGTGGTGTTACGACTGCCACCAGAGGAGCCACGACCACCCACAGTGCCCTAACCCCACGGGCGAACCGTTCTGTCCTCAGTGCGGGTTCCGCTCTTTTCACCACGCAGACCTGCCCGAGACACGGAGCGCCTTCTACCCCTGTCGCCTCGGTGCACCCTGCTGCCAGGAACCCAGAGGAACACCGAGGACCCCCTCAGGCGAGCCTGCCCTCACCAGCTCAGGGGAGGCGACCCGAGACGCCGGCCAGTTCGTGGTAGTCCCCTGCCTACGACGTGCACCCCTACGAGGCTCACAGCAGGGGGGAACGCCCCCGCTACCAAACGGAAGACCTTCGGGAGGAGTACGCCAGGAGGTACTGGCGGGGCTACGCCCAAGACTGCCCACCCTACTCAGGACCGCTCCACTACACGGAGTATCCGGGCCTGCAGGACTGACCCCCAGGGAGGGCAGGGGCAGGTGGGCCCAGTACTAGGGGACCAACCCTAGGGGCTACATTCCGGCTCCGCGGAGGCATTTTGTTCATCGGTTCCCGCGGGCGGAGATTTTTTTTGTTGTTAATTCCCGCTACGCGAAGGCATTATTTCTTTTGTGCTCTTTCCCGCACAAGCGAAGGCATTTTCTCTTTTTTTGTTAATTCCCGCTATGCGGAGGCGTCATTTTTGTTGTGCATTATCCCGCAACGCGGTGGCAGTAGTTTTGTTCTTTCTCCCGCGAGCGGAGGAATTTTTTCTTGTCAATCCCCGCTACGAGGAGGCATTAGTTTGTTTCATTTTCCCGCGAGCGGAGGAAATCTTTTTTTTTGCTGACCCCCGCCCCGCGGAGGTTCATTTTTGTAATGCTAGTCTGCCACTAGTCGGGCGGGGCGAAAAGTAAGGCCCCGCCACAATCATGACGAGACTGTCTAATTTTGATACGGGCGACAAGTAAGACGCTCCTTACACATGTTTGTACATTTTTCTTTGGGCAGTTGCTAAGTCCCACGAGTACCTTAAAGATAAGACTGACTAGGTAGGCTATGTAAATATTACAAAACCGTTACATTCCCACAATCCGAGTGTGTTTTCCGACCCCGATCTCAGGTCGTGGGTTCGAGTCTCCCAAAACCTTTTCCCAGGATACCACCACCGGAGGCCAGCACGCCCAGCAACTGGATCCAGGACCTGGACTACCATCGAGGAGGACCGAGGAGGCGAGGACGGATACCATCGGTCAAAGGAGGGGGGTGTGACGTACACCGTTTTTTTTGCCGAGAGAGAGAGAGCCGCGCCCAACCCGCGAATCCCACACCAGTGGAGGAAACTTAATAATTAATTAAACATTAACATAAAATCACGGTTTTGCGATTTTCCCGGACAGCCCGGAGGCTACGCGAAGGCGGTTTAAACTTTTAGGATTTTCCCTGCTAATTCCGGAATTAGCAGGAGATTAAGGAATTTTAGGGGAATTTACGGTGGGAAAACTTACAAGGGTTATTCCCTGCCGAATCAGCAGGAGATTAGGGATGTATTAAGGAAAGTTTAGGGTTAGCTAAGGATTTTGGGATCAGTAATTAGGGTGGGAAATCGTGTCGGTCCTCAATCTCGTTGCGAAGAGGGATAATAGGAAATTATCATCCGACGTAGACTTGGGGGTTTTCCCGTTCGCGAAATCTTCCCGGGATGAACCGTCTGGCTGCGAGTGCCAGCACCCCTGAAAGAGATTTTAGTTACGGGTTAGTGTTGGAAGGTCGGTGGGGGTGTTACTACCGACACCTCCCCGCATTGCCGTCTTAGGTTAAGTCATTTGGAGTTAGTGCGTCCACGAATCCCCGGGGAAAGCAACCGGGAAAGACTAGCCATGATAATAAGGGTTAGTTGGGTTGTTAATTAAAAATTCGAGTCCCCCATTCAAATTTGAATGGGGAGGAATTAGCGCGTCAGGACAATTAGCGCCGTCGCGTTCAATCCGCCGGAACTAACGTTCCGACCTGGCACGAGTTCCGCCATATTTTGGCAGTTATCACCCGGACGTGAGACAAGAAGAACGAGTTTTCCCCAGAGAGCACAGAGGTGAAAAAGACAATGGGAGGATCCCACGCCACCCGGAAACCGCGTGGGAAGGTGAGAATATTTATGTAAATTTATCCCAGCAACACCGGTTACTGGAGATCGCATAATTATTTCGGCTCGCGAGTGAAAATTTATCCTGTTCGATCAACGGATCGAACAGCGTTTCCCTCCATTGAGGTGTTCGCGAGTGCTTTCTCGGCCATGGTTTATCCGAAAACCATGGCTGATCGCGTGTGGAGGGTTATTCATCCCACAGGGCCGTCCCTGTGGAGGTTTTGGGGCATATCGCGTAAGAAAACGTGTGAAAATCCCGGAGGAATCCGTCGAAAACCCCCGTGGAAACGTGGGGAATTTACTCGGGTAACCTTGAGGGGTGTCCATGCCGTCGAGGCTGCGAGTGTTTCCCCCACTCCGCTCCGCTCAACGTTGAGCGTGAATTCCAGCACAACGGTGCTGAGAAAATCCCGTTTTTCTAAAACGGAGATATCGCGATCCCCTTACGTGGTGGAGTTCCCCAATTTTAGGAGGATGTTCGCGAATTCTCCCCCTCACTGGTGGAGTTTATCCAGTGCCGATCGGTGGAGGCATTGAGGTGTCGCGAATTTTTTTTTCCGTCGGAAAATTTTCTAACGCGTGTCATGAGCGTTGGGCGTAGTGCGATCTCTCTCGCACATCATCTCCCATCTCTCTCTCGCTTTCCTATAACTTCCAGGCTCGCCGAGAATTTTCTCGGTGATAGAAAAATTCATAAATAAGTAATTTAATTCAATTTTTCCTTGGGGATTAATCCCGGACCTCTCCCGAGGGCCCGCGGAATTACGTGGAGTTGAAATTCTATAATTCATCCACGGGGAAAATTTATTATTAGCCCTTTTATGGGCCCTAGCTTTTTGGGAAAATCCCGAGCCTCTCCTGAGGACTCGCGGAATTATGGGAAGGTTTTCTGTGGGAAAGATTTACAGTAAATTATTTGATGAGGGTGCTTAATGTTTAGAGATATCCCGAGTACCCTACGGTGCCTCACGGACTTAAATGGGGTTATTTTCTTTCCTTTTTTTTTCTTTTGAATTTATCACCGCCATGGCGGGTGCATTACATATCGATGGCTGCGGTCAACTGGGAGGTTTCCAACATCAGTGTTCGGATTTAATTTAATAAAAATTAGCTAATTTTGAGGATATTAGTGCGGTTTGAGGGGTTATTTATTTACACATTTTTCGCCCTTTTCCCCGAATCCACCCCTCTCTCCACAACCTAGCATACTGAGCAGCGCAGGTATCCGTTACCTCTCCCTCAACCCCCCGCTGAATTAGATATAAGTACGGGTTAGTGATTCGTTTTTCGGTTTTAATCTCGATTTAAGTTTTCGAGTTGCTGGTTTCTCGATCCGGAAAATTAGCTGGCGCCCGGCAACCTTTTTAGGTCCCAATTTAGTTAAATTTTTGCATCGGCAGCGAGGCCAGAGGGAGCAAGGGCGAAGGGAATGGGCATTTCCGGTCGCTTAGGGAAATGTCACATTACAATACTTACTAGTTTTATTGCCTAGAACAGGGTGACTGGTAGTTGGCACCACATCCCCTATAGAATGATCCGTGACCGTGACGCTGGTCTTTTTCTGGTTTTCACGCTACTAATTATTGTTGCTCTTTCATGAACCCTATATATTTTATACTCATTCGAAAGCCTATCAAACAAGCTTCAAATTGATACCTGAATCAGTCGATTTTAATCGTTTTTCATTAAGTTATGACATCTTTAGTCAGAAATCGTATTTTCGTGGTTCACTTGAAAATTCAACTTTGGCTGGTTTTTCTGTCTTTTTAAGTCACATAATAAAAATATTCGTATAAAATTTCAAAGCGGATAATTCATTCTTTACATTATCATGTGTTAGATATGATTTGGTTAAATTTTCATAAACGTTTGGAACACTGTTCTGCTTCTCAACGAGATCGTCAAAATGGCGCTCCGTTCTTCTCATTGTGTTCAATTGATCAATAGTTAGGGCTAATTATGTGTCGAATTGGGCATGTCACGAATTTGAAATTTTTCATTTTTTCAATGTCTTGTCCTGAATTTACAATTCTTTGACTCAATTACTGGCTGAAATATTATATCAGTTGTGTAGGGAATTGAAAAACCTCTTCTTTTGCGTGAAGACTCGGTGAATTTGACGTGTTTTCCGCAAAATAATGGCGGTTTTACCGGAAAAAAATTGATTTTTTCATGTTTATTATTCAAGAAATTAAATTTCACAGAATGTTTCCATTCTTTCGAGTATTCTTTAGAAGATAAAACGTACAATTGTGATCGTCTCTCATGAATAATGGGAGGTATAAATAAAAATTCGATTTTCATAGGTATCTTGAATTGAAAAATTAAAAAATTGACTTTTTGTTGAATTTTAAATGATATAATGAATTGAAATATTGAAACTACTGACATTTCATGAGGTCCATTTCTTTCCGTCATTTCGATTTTATTATTCTATTGGTGGAGTTGTTAACAGAGTGAAGTGGTTGTTGGTCGTGTACCGAAACTGAAGTTGGTGCTTTCAAAAAGCTTTCAAGGTTAATTGTAAAGTTGAAGATGATTACTTATTCCTTGGATTCTGTCTTGAATTAAACGCATAATTGATTTACCAACAGCATAGATTCATAATAGTGCCAATATTGACGAAACGTTGATCAGTCATATATGCTTGGAGACCATTTTTTATATCATATTCAATGCATTTGAAAATGATTGTGGTAAGTAGAATTTCATCCTGTAGCACTATTAATTTTGAATGGTCACATAAAATGTGAATTGTGACTAGATGAGGGAGATTCATGTTGGATAATTCGGCCATTCCCAAACCATTATATCATTTCAGAAATTGTTGTGAGTAAAAAGATTTATTGAGAGTAGATTATGAGAATTGTACAAGAATAAACATATGTGAGATTTAAAATAATGATGCCAGATGAGAATGAGGACACCTTAACTCAGAAGATGACGAAAAACTTAAGCATAGACGATATGGAAAATCAAATAGGAAAAAATGATGAAAAAAAGAGAAAAAAGAATGATGCTCAACGGCAACGGCATTGTAGAGCAAAGAAACCAATTTTGAAAACGCAAACACAGAATTTGAAAGGAAAAAAACCTGCTGAACGGCAAAGACAATGTCGAATGCGGAAACAAAATCAGGTATTGCATACTGAAATGCAGCCATCGCTAGCCATCGCTAGTCTAACTAAAGTTAAAATGAAAAGAAAACCTTCAAAAGTGGAAAATGCTCAGCGTCAACAACGTTGTAGAGAGAGAAAACGCATATTAGAAATTGAAAAACATCGGTTGAAGTGTCAAAAAAATGCCGAAAAACAGAGAAGATACCGCAAACGAAAACGTGATGAAAAAATAGCTGAAGAGAATGTTAAGAAAAGACAAAATGTAAATCATGTCCAACGAGAGAGAGCTTATCGTGACAGGAATATAGATAATGGAAGCTTGGTAAAAAGAAATAGAATTTATCGTATGCGGAAAAATTATTGTTTCAATGACATCAATAATACTAAAGTTAATGGCAGAGTTATTGAAAATTATCTTGAGTCAATGGATGTAGTCTGTCGAAACTGTAAGGCGAAACATTTTGCAGGGGAACGTGTATCCACTAAAGCAAATGATTCATTTAATGATTGTTGCAGTCATGGTGACGTCGTCGCAATCATCTTCGAAAATTATCCACTAAAATTACGAGAGTTATTCGATATAGAAAATATTAATTCCGTTAATTTCTTCAAAAATATTCGAAGCTATAATAATGCGTTATCTTTCGCTTCGTTCAATGCCAATTTAACCAATTTTGAAGGAAAAAGACCAGGCCCTTATTGTTTTATGGTTCAAGGACAAATTTATTACCAAATGAATACATCAGTATATCCAGAGAGAGACGATGGAGTGCCTAGCTACGGGCAGTTATTCATGATTGATACGGATGAAGCAAATCGCTGTCGAATATATGCACTCGATCACTTGGATATTTCTATTCTGAATATAATTGACAGTGTTTTACGGAGAGAAAATAAATTTGTGGACAGCTATTATATGATGAGAGAAGTGATTGAGATTGAAAAAGAGAAATCCCTACAATCTGCACATCCTATGCCTGAAATTAAAATGATATTTAATAACAAAAAGAAAGATATAGATAAACATAGGTACAATCTCCAAAGAACTAATGAAGTGGCTGCAATATTTTCAATTACAGCCGATGGGGCAATTCCCGAATCTTATGTCACAATAGTGAGCCGTAAAGATAAAGAATTAGAATTTATTAGTTCCATGCATATATATGTTGAACCTTGAATTTATCCCTTATTTTGTCCATCAGGATTGGGTGGATATGATAGCGAAAATGCACGTATGAACAGTATCAGAAGAATCTCACGTTCGGCCTACGTAAAAAACTTAATTGCAATCAGAAATGGTTTCAATCCCATTCTAAGTGGTCGAAAACTATTCCAACAGTGAATAGTCGACAATTATGTCGAAGTCGAACGAGATCGTACAACTTTTATCAGGAAGAATCAAAAGCAACTTCAATGTGAAGCGTATCAGGGCCTCAGAGATTATCTGGAGAAGAAAGGAGAGGAAAATGACATGGGAGTAGGAAAGATTGTTATATTGCCATCAACTTTCATTGGTTCACCAAGAAATATGGCACAAAACTATCAAGATGCCATGGCGATAGTACGGAAATATGGAAAACCGGATTTATTCATCACTATGACCTGTAATCCTAAGTGGCGAGAAATTTTGGAAAATCTTGATCCAGGACAACAGCCATGTGATCGTCCTGATATAATTGCGCGAGTTTTCGAATTGAAAAAAGATCATTCAATAGAGCTGATCATAACTGAGGAAATATTTGGAACAGTTTTAGTCTGGATTTAGGTTATAGAATTTCAGAAACGTGGACTACCTCATGTTCATATGCTGGTTAATTTACAAAGAAATTATAAATTAACTCGTCCATGCATTGTGGATAAATTCATTTGTGCAGAAATACCTGACGAAAATGAACAACCAGATTTGTATGACATAGTTATGAGAAATATGATTCATGTGCCTTGTGGTGATTGGTGTTGGGTTAACAATAGATGTTCCAAAAATTTCCCAAAAGAATTTCAAGACGAGACTACAATGGATGACGACGGGTATCCCTGCTACCGTAGAAAGAATACAGAAAAGTATCATGAAAAACAAGGTGGTTACGTAGTTGATAATAGGTATGTTGTACCTTATAGTCCAGAAATATTGTTGAAATTGAATTGTCATTGCAATGTAGAAGTTGTATCGAATATTAGAGCTGTCAAATATTCTTATAAATACATTCACAAATCTCATGATGCTGCAGACGTTGTAATTGAAGGTAATTGTAGAACAAATACGATCGAGCACGATGAAATTAAGCAGCACATTGATAGTCGTTATGTAGGCCCGGTTGAGGCCGCTTGGCGTTTATTAGGAGAGAAATTACATGCTAAAAGTCATGCCGTTATTCGTTTACCTGTACATCTTCCAAATCAACAAAATATAACTATAAATCCCGGTAGAGAAGAATGTGAGGTAGAACGAGTATTAAAACAACAAAATATTTTACTAGATTATTTTGCATTAAATGCTCGAGATGAAAGTGCTAAGCATTATTTGTACATTGATATTCCCGCACATTATACATTCAACAAGAAGAAATTCAATAATAAAGTAATTGGCTGGCAGCGGAGACAATCAAGCTTCAATGTTATTGGAAGAATGTATTCCATCAACCCATCACAAGTCGAATTATTTAATTTGTGTTTATTATTATGTAATGTTAAAGGAGCTGACAGTTTCAATGATTTAAGTATTGTGAATGGTAAATTATGTTCGACTTTCACTGAAGCATGTCAACAAAGAGGATTCATAGAAGATGATCACGAATGGACTAGGGCAATGGAGGAGGGCGAGGTGTGGATGATGCCACGCGCTCTGAGACAATTATTTGCTTGCATTTTGATTCATTGGCAACCGTTACATCCAAATAAACTATGGGATGAATTTAAAACTTTGATGTCAGATGATTTTAGGAAAGAAATGGCACCAGCAGTAGCTGAAAATAGAACGTTATCCGAAATTGAGAGAATATTGAATGAAGCAGATAAAACTCTTGCAGATTATAGTAATATGCCTGAGGTATTGAGTATAGATGACAACGGAGGAGAAGAATTAGACTTAGAATATCTATCAGCACGGGGGCAAGAGCAATATGAAAAACTTAATGAAGAGCAGAAAGAAATTATGGATGAAATAATCATAAATATCGAAGATGTGAATAACGAAACACGTTGTACTTGTTTTTTCATTGATGGACTTGGAGGATCAGGAAAAACCTTCATTTATGATACTTTGTGGCATTTGATGATGAGTAGAGGGAAGAAAGTAATGACGACTTCATTCACAGGAATCGCATATACAATGTCCCCAACCAGGCTGTCCAGTTAACCCCTTATCTGGACCCCTGGCCATTTGAATGCCCGCCCCGTCTAACGTGGAACAGTTCTCTGGAGTGGAGAACCAAGTGTTCCGACAGAGGAGTCTCATTGGGAGCTGAGGTTCAGTACTATAACCTTAACTCCCCACGCGTAGGGAATTAGCGGACCTAATCGATGCGGCAGAGAGCGTGATTTCTCCCAAAAATTTTTTTCATTATTATTAACGCGAAAATCGCGTTACAATTTTTTGTTGAATAATTCGATCTTCTTCAGCTTTTTGGATATTTCATGATTATTAGCCTCAATTTGAATGAGGGATAGCAGTGGTTTACATAACAACAGCTCCTTTAAAGTAGCAAGTAGATCGTCGACCAAAGTGATGCAGCGTGGAGACTGAATACAAAAGAAGAAAGACGTACCTAAACAAAAAAAAATATTAACAACTG
>NW_011887986.1:75663-82299 GCF_000806365.1 Fopius arisanus
CGCCGGACCTAACCCGATCCTGAAACTCACCCTAACCTTAACCCTAAATTCCCTGAACCACCCCGAAGGGGGGAAATCCTAACTTCCCTAAACCTAACCTGCGGCCTACTGTTCTCACTCTCTTTCCCGATCTCTGAATTTTCTTGGGGATCCTAACGGGCATCCCCGATGCTCGTTACACAACTGATTAACAAATATGAACTGCACAAAATGATGAAGTAGAAATTTTAAGTGAATAAATTACCAGTCCTAACGACTGTTCCAGTACATTGTAGGTGTTGCCCTTTTCTGAATTCGCAACTGTAAGTATCAGGGAAATCGGAGATTTTCACATCCAGAAAATACTTATTAGCAGCAATGGGTCCATAACAGGTATTACCAGTGCTATCAGTTTGCTTATGGATCACTCCCCAAGGAGTTTTAATGAAACCTCTCACAGCCTAAAAGTAAAAAAGACAAATATGAGCAAATGGATGAATAGTTGAAGAAAATTAGGAAAAAAAAAATAATAATAAACATAATCAACTTACCAATAATTTTTTTATGATTAGCGACTTCAGTCAAAGGAACGAGCACCTGTTCACTGTTTTCGGATATTTGAGGAAACTTCATTTTACCCAAATCTGTAACACTTGTATTAGACTGAATAATCAACTCATAAGGAACGCTTCCAGAATTAAATTGTTCCTTGACAGATTTGGGGTATGCTCCATTAATATGAACGACCTGAAAAATAAGAAAATAGAAATGAAAAAAAGTAAATCAGAAACAGAAAAATATTCTATAAAATATTATACGTAGGGAAATATATCGTAAGAACCTACAGAATTCCTTACAGAATCTTAGTTTTATTATTGTAGTTAAATTTCTACTGAAAAAATCCATAAGTAGATTAGCAAATGAAGAAAATTGACTTACATGATGAATTAATAATTTGTCCATGAACATTTCGATGGTTTCACCCCACATAACACACTGGACTGTTTCACTATCCAGATTAGTGAAAAGTTAAAAAAACACAAAAAAATTTTGTGAAAAAATGGCGCCAAGTCGACGTGAATCTGATCGCCTCCAAGACAGAAACAAGGTACAATTACTGAATGGTTGAAATCACACAGTAGGCGAACTGATTATGATATAATCTTATTTTAAAAAAAACATGGAAATATTAAAAAATGCCTTGCTTCGCGTCCACGAAACGCTGACTACGGCTGTTATGACAAAAAATAGTGGGCGTCATACGGCCAAAAAAATTTGTCGACCAATATGATTGTTGCAAATGTCATCTTCGCTAGAAAAGTTTTTTTCGGCCTAATGACAAAATATACTGTTTCAAACCCCGTCCATAGGAAATTGATTCGGAAAAAAGTCAAATTGGCGCGCCGGGCTGTTCGATAATGAACATACTTCGTAGGAAGTGACTGATTGACAAAGCTAGAGTTCGCACGCTAATTGGCAAAACGCCAAAACTATTGAGATTTGAGTCAGCTTATTATATCAACAATTGGATTCCGTATACCTGACGTGTACTCAACCTAATCACCAATGAACGTCAAATAGCATATCGGTATGAGGAGAGTGGGTACCCGTCAGTGTGATGGCGCGTTCATAAGCGACGGAAGGTGGTACACTCACATTCTTAGACAACGGCAAAGAGTAGGGGACGAAGATCATCAGTGAATAGTTTAAAATGAGATGTAGTGCTTATTCATGATAAGATGTCCGTAACGACTGAAGTAATTACGCAATTATCAATCAATGCATTCAATCAATAATCCACTTACGATTTTTTGACTTGCTAGGGAAATGCTAAAATATACTTGTAATTTTTTACTATGTTCCCGGCAATGTAATGATACTCAGTGAATTGAAGGGGAAAAATGAGGCGCGCCAAGTTGACTTTTTTCCGAATCAATTTCCTATGGACGGGGTTTGAAACAGTATATTTTGTCATTAGGCCGAAGAAAACTTTTCTAGCGACGATGAGATTTACAACAATCATATTGGTCGACAAATTTTTTTGGCCCTATGACGCCCACTATTTTTTGTCATAACAGCCGTAGTCAGCGTTTCATGGACGCGAAGCAAAGCAACGCAGCCGTAAAATACTGTCTTACAGCCGGAATGACCAAAGCCTTTATTAACAATAATCGATTTTCCAATCGGAACTAAAACTGCGGAAAATTGTCCTAGTTGACGCTGTCAGCATAAACTTGGTATTTTTTAATATTTCCATGTGTTTTTAAAAATAAGATTATATCATAATCAGTCCGCCTACTCTGTGATTTCAACTATTCAGTAATTGTCCCTCGTTTCTGTCTTGGAGGCGATCAGATTCACGTCGACTTGGCGACATTTTTTCACAAAATTTTTTTGTGATTTTTTAAATTTAATATTAATATGATTTTTTAAAAAATTGTGTGATTTCATCCATGCAGTTATTGTCCCATACTTCTATTTTGCCATTAAATTAGCGTCGACTTGGCGCCATTTGTTCACAACATTTTTTTATGATTTTTTTTTATGTTAATTATTACCAAACAAATGATGCAATCAAAACTATTGGTACCTGATTTAAACCTCTCTGACATGTGTTAGTTCATCATAGTAATTTTCGTCAACGAAACATAATTTAAATATTCATGTTTTAGTTGTTAATCAG
Source organism: Fopius arisanus (assembly GCF_000806365.1). Taxonomy (NCBI): domain Eukaryota; kingdom Metazoa; phylum Arthropoda; class Insecta; order Hymenoptera; family Braconidae; genus Fopius; species Fopius arisanus. Next base: position 78,326 of record NW_011887986.1, read on the forward strand.
TCATTCAAGTTGATTATTGAAAAATATAACATAAAACATTTAAATTTGGAGGTAATATTTTAATTCAAATATTAACACTCGATTCCAAATGTTAAAGGGTAATTCACAAATATTAGGTTATTTAGGTAATTAATTAAAGATTAAAATGCTCAAAGATTGAAGCACTGAAAATTTTTAATTTAAAGGATTAAATTTAGGTGCAATGTTGAAATTGAATATTAACAATTGATTCCAATTATTAAAGGGTCATTTACAAACATTAAATTGTCTGTTTAATTAATTTATGATTAAAATGTTTTTATTGTAAATATTGAAAAATTAATTCAACTAAAATTTTTAATTTCGTTGTTATATTCAAACCATTAAATTATTAACAATCGATTCCAATTGTTAAAGAGTAATTCACAAATATTAGGTTATTTAGGTAATTAATTTCAACTGAACTAAAATTTTTAATTTGGTTATACTTGACTTGACTTATTGACTATAGACGGTCCTCGAGAGGAGGAGTGCACAATTAGCCTTGCGGCCATTTTGCGCTCTGCCTGGGGCAGCCGTCTAGTCGAGAGGTGTCAGCATCTGTGCCCCACGTGCCAATTCGTAGAGTCCCTTGAAGCCGTCCCTGTCGACGTAAAGATCTTTAAGGCAGGTGGTCTCAAAGACCACTGCATTTTGTACTGAGATGGTGGGGGTCCTCCTCCACCAAACCGCATCTCGGGCAAAGAGGGTCATCTCCCTTGCCGATTCTCGCCAGGTAGGCAGCTAACGGCCAGTGTCCCGTAATAAGCCCTAAAAGGGCTCGCAGCTTAACCCTGCTCATTGACACGAGTTCGTCAGCCAGTTTCCTGGAGGGTTCGCGGAGAAGGGATCTGGTGTGTCTGGCGCCCATCCCTGAGTTCCATCTCTCCACCACTCCCCTGTCCGCGCGCTTTTGGATTATTTCCTTTATGTAGTCTGAATGAACGCCAACGTGGTCTTCATCCACCGGCGCCATTGTCTGACATCCTTGTTTGGCCAGCATATCGGCTTTTTCATTGCCAAGTATGCCGGTGTGGCCTGGTATCCAGGACACCTTTAATTTGTTGCAGGTTGCAACTTTTCCATCAACTCTATGCAGTCGTTTACCAACCTGGAGCCACTCTAGTGTTTAAGTAGGGCCCCTAGTGCCCGTCTGCTATCCGAGTAGATGTGTATTACCTTGCCCTTGTCCTGCCTGGCCAGTATGATTCTGGCGCAGGCTCTCAGGGCAGCTAATTCTGTTTGAAGCGGGGTGGCGTGTGGGTCCAGTCCAAGGGCCTTCTCAGCGGAGGGTCGATTGGACCACACTCCTGCTCCCGCTCGGCCGCACCTCTTGGAGCCGTCCGTGTACCAGACCAGCCCGTGAGGTGGCGACCATTTAGAGTCTACCCAGGCCTGTGTGTCCACAGTGCCTAGGTTGACTTTGAACCTCTTGTGACGGTGCCATTCAGTTCTGCATGCGTCTCCCCCTTTGGACAGCGAGCCAAAGAGCACCCTGTCCTCCGTAAGGAGCAAAGCATGTCCCTTCTTGGCTTCCTCCAGGTGGCTTCCCTCCAGGTGCCAGTTAGTTTCCGCCTGGCTGCTGTTGACAGCGCCACATCTCTTATGATGAGGTGTGGCGGCTGCATGAAGAGTAGCGCCTCCAATGCCGAGGTGGGAGTCGTTCTAAGCGCCCCCGTAATTCCCAGCAGAGCAAGCCTCCCCAGTCTGTCCACCGTTTTCCTGTGGCAGGCCTTGTTCATGGCCGGCCACCAGGCAACAGCTGGATAGGTTAGTTGTGGGAGCATGATGGCTGTATAGATCCATCTTACGACCTTGAGTCTTAGCCCCCACGTGCTTCCAAACATCCTTCTGCAGTCCCAGTATGTTCCTATGACTTTGCTGGTTTGCATGTTGATGTGCTTTTTCCAGCTGAGTCTTCTGTCGATCCATAGACCCAGGTACTTTACGTCCTCTGAGAAGCTCAGTACTGTGTTATAGATAGAGGGGGGTTTGACCACCAATTTCCTCTTGTCAGTGTAGAGCACCATCTCGGTCTTTCTGGGGTTAACCTTGAGGCCATTTGATGTGCACCATCGCTGGACGTGATCTAGTGCCTTTTGCATTTTAAAAGATAGCGTGCCGCCGTCCTTACTGGACACAAGCAGCGCTACGTCGTCTGCATAGCCTATCGCCTCCGCCCCTAGCTCTTCTAGCCCAGCCAGGAGCCCATTCACAACGAGGAGCCACAACAGGGGAGAGATAACCCCGCCCTGCGGGCAGCCCCTTCCCGCGAGCGCCCTGACCGTGCTGTCGCTTAGGGAGGAGGAGACCGCTCTCGTTCGGAGCATAGCGGCTATCCATCTAATGATGGGCCGTTCGATGCCGAACGATGCTGCTGCTTTCTCCATGGTGCTGAAGGAAGTGTTGTCAAAAGCCCCCTCGTTGTCAATAAAGACACCGAGCGTGGCCTCTGTTGAAATTAATTGTTTTGAGGGGTGGTTTTATCTATTGAATACACATTATAGTATTAGATGTTTCTTTAATTATATGTTTAAGAGATAATAGTTCAGATATTTTCTTGGAGTAAAAAGGTACAACGTGGTGTCTACTCCGAAATCATTACAAGTACTTTTTCTTTACATCCGTCAGGATACATTCTGGAGCGAAGTTCGATCACTCAATAGATGTCGCGTAACTACTATTTAATATTCAATTGAGTAGTGTTGAAGCATTCAAATATTCCAACAGCCTCCTTTCTTGCTTTGGCACCTTCGATTTTGCCCACCAGGCGGTGCAGGGTAGTCTCCGTTGACCTGCCGACCTGGTACGCGTGCTGAGAGAGGCTGATCGGATTGGTCCTCAGAGCTCCCATTTTGATGTGCCTGTCAACGCGCCTCTCCAGTGTTTTCAGGAGGAAAGAGCTCAGACAGATAGGCCTGAAGGATTTGGCGTTGTCATAGCTGCACTTGCCCGGTTTGGGGATAAAAACAACCCTGACCTCCCGCCATTTATAGGGCACATGCCCAAGAGCAAGGCTTGCTCTTAGTGTTGGCAGCAGCCTGTGCAGGAGCTGCGGACCTCCCTTCTGCAGGAGCGCCCGATATATCCCGTCGGGGCCTGGGCTCTTATACATGTCGAAGGAGTGCACAGCCCACCTCAGGCCCTCCTTCGTAATTATTTCCGAGGCTAGGCGCCAGTATGGGCCACCCCTCTCTGTTTGCTCCAGAACCGTCCCCGTGCACGAGTCCCCCCTCTGTAAGTCAGAATCCGGGAAGTGCATTTGGATCAGATGTTCCAGGATGTCGCTGGGCTGTGTGATGATCTCCCCGTTAAGGAGTATGGTCTCCCCCAGCCCTTGCGTTGGCCCCCCTGAAAAGACCCTGCGAAGCCTGGCTACCTGTGGTAGGGCCTCCAGGTCATCACAGAATTCCTTCCAGGTGGTTTCCTTTGATTTTTTGATGAGTCTTTTGTACTCCCTCTGCACATTTCTGTACTGAGTCCAGTCCTCATGGCTCTTTGTTCTGTAGGCATGGTTCCAGAGTCTCCTGGACAGCACTCTGAGTCTGTTCAGTTCACGGCTCCACCATGCCACTTTTTTCCCCTGCCTGCTCGCCTTTATCGGGCATGCCTTGTGGAAGGCGCCGATCAGGGCGTCGTGGATTGTGTCCACTTCATCCTCTAATCTGCGCACATTGCTGGGCCTCAACCGCCGTTCGCCCAACCTTGCCTCCAGCTCATCTTTAAAAGAGGCCCAGTCGGTAGTCCTGGGGTTCCTGCGTGCTGGACCCTGCAACTTCCCGACTCTGCCTTCAATGCTGAATTTGATGGGTCTGTGATGGGATAGTGTGTCCTCCCGGTCCACCCTCCAGTCAACGCACCGTTTCGCTAGCCTCCTGTCACACAACGTAATGTCGATGACACATTGGCAGCGAGAAGTGACGAACGTGGGACTGGATCCCCTGTTTAGGATCTCT
>NW_011887986.1:83569-94413 GCF_000806365.1 Fopius arisanus
CTCCACCTCTCAGTGGTGAGGCCCGGATTCTGCTTGCAAAGGCGGTTCAACGCAACGTTCGCCCCCACTGGTTTCCCAGGGATAAAGGCCGTTACGCGGACCAGTTTTGGGAGCGCATCCTTCTCCATTACAGAGAGGGAGGCCCCTTCCCAGGGCGCTAATTTGGGCACCGCGCCCTTCAGCCAGTCTTTCGACCGGCCGTCGGTACACGTCACCCAAAGCAAGCCCTGGTCGTATCGGTGGCCCTCAAAACCTGGGGGATGCCCTTCGACATCACCCCCGAAGATGAGTTCTTCCAACTTCTCCTGTACGAGGTTGACCTGTGCCTCAGTCAGGGACGACTCAGGGTAGCCGCTCGGTATGATTGCTACCTTGCCGCCACCCCTCGGCCCCATCCCGAACGAGGTGGCTCCAAGGCCAGCCTTCACCGTTTGTTTTTTCCGGGTCGCAGCATCTTCCGGCGGAGTGGCTCCATCAGATCTGGGTCTTTTGGACCCATTTCCCCGTTCCTCTCCACCTCTGGCTGTCACCGGTTTGGTGGGAGAGCGCTGTTCCCGCAAGTCCTCTGTTGCCATTCTGGCCTTGCGGGCCCCGCGCTTCTCCGCACCTGTGCGACCTTTTCGTTTTTTTAAGTCTGTGGGTCCGCCTTTGGCGACTTCCTCCGTAAGAGGAGTCACCTTCAGCGTCTCCACTTCCATTACCGAAGTTTTCTGTGCCCCCGTCGGAGCATCAGAGACTGTGACGGCCTGGATGATCTGTAAAGCCTCAGACGTTCCCTCTGTAAGGGCACTGTCCTTGGCGTTGGTGAAATTTTTAATGTTAGTGGTAGGGTTCATATAGTTTCCACGAGTATCCTCGGAAGTAAACGTCGGCCCTAGCAGAGCCGGGATGCTGGGGTAAGGCCTAAGTACGGTGGGGTGCGGCCTGGTGCCCCAACGGTCTCGTTTGCAACACTGTGACCCCAGTGCCATTCAGCCTTCGGCACGAATCTCTTCCACCTTGGCTTGGGGAGTTGGTCTGCGGCGCGGCCTTCGGTTCCTTCCAGGTTTTTAGGCCCTTCAGTTCCCTTATAGCTCACACTAACCGTCAATTCGGCAGTGCAGGCGAGGGCCAGTCCCATACCTCTATGTTTCCATCCCTTAACCTGCCCCACTTCTCCGTCGGCCGTTCCTCTATCCGCCACCTGTGGACGCACCCGATTGGCGCTCAACCTTGTCCCTCTCGTCTCGTTTATAGAGCACGTTGGGGGACGTTCGAGAATTTGGTTATTATATTCAAATCATTAAATGATTAACAATCGATTCCAGTTGTTAAAGAGTAATTCACAAATATTAGGTTATTTAGGTAATTAATTTTGACTGAACTAAAATTGTTAATTGGGTTGTTATATTCAAATCATTAAATGATTAACAATCTATTCCAATTGTTGAAGAGTAATTCGCAAATATTTGGTTATTTAGGTAATTAATTTTAACTGAACTAAAATTTTTAATTTGGTTGTTATATTCAAATCATTAAATGATTAACAATCGATTCCAATTGTTGAAGAGTAATTCGCAAATATTAGGTTATTTAGGTAATTAATTTTAACTGAATTTAAATTTTTAATTTGGTTATAATATTCAAATCATTAAATTATTAACAATCGATTCCAATTGTTGAAGAGTAATTCGCAAATATTAGGTTATTTAGGTAATTCATTTTGACTGAACTAAAATTTTTAATTTGGTTATAATATTCAAATCATTAAATTATTAACAATCGATTCCAATTGTTAAAGAGTAATACACAAATATTAGGTTATTAGCGCTCTCGAAATAAAACTCTTGAAAAAGTGAATTTGTATCCGTTGCTATGGAGTTATTTTTGTAATAAAATAAGTGAAAAATGTAAAAATCTCATCAGAAAGATCAACCGCGATTTATATAATGTATCTAAGGATACTTTTGCAAAATGGCGTGCGTTTAAAGGGGAAAAAAGCAATTGAAGTTTTTTTAAGGGGTTTGGGGTGAGTTGTTAGCTGTAATATAACACTAGCGCCCTCCCGGCCGCTACGCGGCCGGAACGTTGATGGAATTGCCGTTTTCAAATGCATTTGCGAATGTTTCATGAGAATGGGAATTAATGTTTTGAAAGTTATGCCAGAGATTATAGGGGAGATTGCTAACGCCAATGGCGAAGCTTCAACCGCGAAATTGTCTGGCCGCCCGAGCCGAACTAATTTTGCGGGTGTACCTGTGAATCAAACAGGTCACGAGGGCAAGAGTGTCGGTAATTTTCAGAGGGCGTGGGTATAGATAAAGCAGAGCGCGAGCCCGAGCGTGTCGATAATTCGGAAAGACCAGCAAACGCGAGAGTGTCGATAATTCCAGGAAATCGTGACGAAAGAAAACATCCCATATAGAGCGGAGTGGGGGAATGATGGAGAAACAATCGATGGACGGAATGAGAAAAATGAATTCACTTCTGTAAATTCGAAAAATTGTTCAACAAATTGGGGAAAAATTGTCTCGCAAATATATATTCAAACGATTGAGAATCGTCTCAAACGTGGAGATTTATGGGTGCCTCGGAACTTTTTTCTTTAACGATATCTTTTTTGTTAACAAATTGAAAAAAGTTTTAACAAATTGGGGAAAAATTGTCTAGCAAATGTATACTCGAACGATTGAGAATCGTCTGAAACGTGGAGATTTATTGGTCCCTCATAACTTTTTTTTTAAACGACAGCTTTTTTGTTAACAAATTCAAAAATGATTAAACAAATTCGGGAAAAATTGTCTCGCAAATATATAGACTTTATATATCAAGTTCTGGTCAAACATGCCTGATCAGATGACACTTGATGAAAACATGATCAAGTTTCGAGCCAGTATATTGGACCCTATAAACTACAAATGGCTCTACATCAAGTGCTGGTTAAACATGCCTGATCAGATAACACTTTATGAAGTCCTGACCAAGTTTTGAGCCAGCAAGTCAAATAAACATGATCTCACTCTGAGATCAAGCTGCCTCAACACAATTTGTTCTCCTTCCGATTCAATTCCCTTGATTTTCAATTGAATAGCTCGATAAAAAAGAATCACAAATGGATAGGAAGCAAGGGAAATATATATAGTGAAGTATCAAACATAAGAGCGCATTATCTTGAGTATAAAAAAATCATCAAACTTGCATCTGTTCATTGTGTTATGATTATTAGAATTATCTTTTGATAATGAAATAAAATTTGAACCGAATATGTTTTCTCGCTCAGAATATACATGCAATAATTTCAAAATCATCAAATACTCCCTTGCAGATTGTGTAGGTAAAAAGAATCTACTCAAAAACAATAGTGCGGTAGTAATCGTAGGTTCCTCGGTTCGATCCCCAGCATTGTCAAAAATAATAGGGTTTTTTCATCGCTGATTACAATCGGGCTTCATTAAGAGCGGTCAGATATAATAGAAAAATTTAATTATCTTTTGTTTTAAGTGAGTTATGGTTAATATTTATTATTGTTTTCGATATTCCAGTCATCCGATTTAGATACATTTGACTTGATCAAATCCGGAACCGTTAAACCGGATCAGAAAAGCTTGATCAAGTCTTGATTTAAATTTGCGTTACATGTCTGATCAAAATTTGATCCAGTTACCGTGTCACTTCCGGATCAATCATCAAGTATGACCTGATCCAGTCTTGACTAGAACTTGACCAAAATTTCCACTCGGGTATTCTCTGTCAGAGTCAACTTGGAAAAGATGGGCCCCAGGTGACTAAATTTGATTGATAAATTAACCAATTCACTATGAGTTGCATTTTTTTTCACGGGTAGTAGCTCAAGAAAGTCGTCATCTAATAGAATAATCTTTCTCTCGAATGGTTAATCACTGTCTAACATGTCACGAAGTGTGCGATCGACCATTTCCACAGCATGTCTAGGTGCCATCGGTGCTTAATCCCAGATAAACATTTTGATGCTCCTTAGATACTCTGCCTCAGTTGACTGAGCCTTAATAGTTGGTGATGAATCTGTGTAAATTGTAATTGAAAGTTTAAATGCCCTATGAACCGTTTTTCCATAAGGGATGAGAGTTGCAGCAATGCCCGCCCGTAAATGCTATATTACATATTTTGATGCTTTTACTTCGTAGCAAATGATATAGGGTCGTGTTAACTGACCAACCTGGTCCATCAATGAAAAAGCATCGTTCCTCGTGATCATTCTCATCATTCAATGCCTCCAAAATAGTATCAACAGTGCATTCCTGTTAATGATTCAATTTCTGATACTGTTCTGTACCAATCCTCCTCATGCTCTTGAGACAGGATAACATCTTCGACATCATCTATTTCTGTAATCTGGATCATTGATGGGAAATCAGCAAGACTCGAGCTTTCCTGTGTAAGCAATGAATTTATTTAAATATAAGCTTTTCTGTAGGCTTTTGGCAGTGACATTGCTCTCGAAAAATCTCGTGATAACGCCTCTTCGTGATAATTCATCCCATAATTGTTCTGGATGAATTGGTCTACAATGAACTAACATACGAACGAATAATTTTCGTACCTGTTTAAGCATTATTCAAACTTTAGCTTCATGGAGGGCATTTTTCCAATCATCATCGTCTTCGATTAAGCCCAAAACTAAGCATGTGCTTACATCACCATCATGTGTTACTCCATTGCATCCATTCGTATATCTTCAAAACTTGTGGCGCCTTTCACGGAGATCAATAATAATATGAGATGAAATAACTCAGTTTGCGTTGGCCTTATTGAATGCATACGGCCAATCGTTTTGGAGTGTCTCTGACGTATTTGCCAAATATAAATACCACTCTTCTTCAGAAAAGTGTAATGACTTGGTATTTCTGAATATGTAAATTTCCTGGCATCGGCATCACATTGATTCAAGGAAAAATTCGCCATTAAGCTCAACTGCTTTTGTTGCTCCCATCATATCTGCATTATCAATATCTTGTACTGTGATTGTCTGTTGATTGGGCAAGTGCACTGCTAATCGAATGATTGCGTGACTTCTCCTATGCAAAGAGAAATTAAAAATACGTGCACAAGCTTCGGGAGGGCCGACATAGCGAGTCTCAATATAATTACGAATTTCATCATGATCGATAACTCCTTAGATTTCGTCCGAATTTGAATCATGAACAACTGCATGCTGCTACATAATGCCCTTTATTAATATATTTATAGAGATATTTCAAGGCTTCAATGCTCGAAACGACTTCTACATTAATGTGACAATTGAGCTTCATTAATAACTCTTTATTATGAGGTACTACATGTTGATTGGTGAAAGTGGAACCATCACGATGAGTGTAGGTGCAATTATCTCTGCGTTTATGAGGATAGCCGTCTTCATCCATGGTCGATTGTTCACAAACTGCTTTTGGGTAATTTTTGGAACATTTTCCCTTATCATCTAAACATCAGACGCCGCAAGGCCCAGGTATCATATTCTTGATGATGATATCATATAATCTTTCATTTTCTAATGGGCTAGTAATTTCTGCACGAATGTATTTGTCCACAATCTCAGGAATTGTAAGTTTTGAATTCTGTTTCAGCGTCAATAACAAATGAACATGTGGCAAGCCCCGTTTTTGGTATTTGATGATATGAACATAAGCTTCTACTTCACCGAATAGCTTATTTTTCTTTATTATACTCAAAAGTTCTCTTTTTTCAATTCAAATACTCGTGCAACTATGTCTGGCCTATCGGATCTTGATAAGTTTGTAGTATGTTGCGGGGAGATCCTTGATGTGAATGATGAAAGAATAAATACTCGACCCACACAATTATTTGTTACTGCTGCCCTTGTTGCTAGATGTTCTTGTAAATTTTTATATGAATCATTTCAACGCCAGTTCAATTTCAATAAATAACTTCCTAACTCTCTAATCGCCGAATGAGCTATCAATAACAATTAAAATTTAATTCGGTGTGCAAAATAATAACGACCCAATTTGCCACAAGCCGGAATTTGTTAGTCTTCGCACCCATCCTTCATTTCCCTTTCTTACTCCAAGAAAGAAATTAGTTATTTTTTGTAAATTACATGACCGTTGTTGATGTTCCTTTACCAATTCGGAATATATAATTCATTCATGATCTTTTTGACACTCAGTATAGACGATGCCATAAGCTTAAAACTTAAATCAATCGTACGACATTTGTTCGAATTCTCTATAAAATTCCAAAAGGCTTGTGAATTTTGTAACGCTTAAAAATTTTTTTTGAAATTGTTGAAAAAATCTGAATAAATCAACTGATAGTCGGGAATGGTGAATATTTCACATCGGTTTAATTTGGGAAATTCGACAATTTCCTATTTATTGTACTCTCATTATTTATTCAAAGCTTCTCTAATATCTGAAAGATGCTTGACTAGCTCATTACTTTTTTCAAATTTATTCAGGAAGGCTCTAAAATACTCTGAATTTTGTGAAAAATACCTTGAATTCTGTTACATTTTGAAGAAAAAACCCAAAGATTCTCTGGTTTCTGTCGGAACCTATAGATTTTCTTGAAATGTCTATAACTTATTTTCTATATATCCTTCTAGAGATAGAAAATATTATCTTTAAATCAGCAATATAATTGTGTTTTAAATCTCATCCCCTCATCTTTATTGTGAACTTGAAATTATTGAGAATTTACGTTAATAATATAACATAAAAATCATAATTCTTAAGCTATGTCATATTCTGAAGGAATCGAATCTGAGAATTTTATTTATAATAAAAGTAGAATTAGAATTTATTTCCTTTGATGTTACAAATGGCTTTTCTTTGTTCAACATCTCCACCTGCCTTATTTTATTTATCATATTTGATCATCATTTTCACTTTATGGGATTTGCAGTTCCGTGTACTTAACGTAAAAGATGTCAGAGAATCTCATAGATTCAGCTATTGATTTGAATGGGCTTTCTTGGAAAAATCATATGCAACATTATGAAAGTTGAATGGTTCCCAGTAAACAATTTGCCGGTAAATTACCGGATATTTTCCGATCCTAATGGGAACTTTCACCTAGCATCGGTAAAAATTGTTTCTTGGGTTCTATTGTCCTAAAAAATTATTTGATCCAAATAATGCGAACAATGCTATAATTGCTTTATAATTGCTCAATAAATCAAAAATACCCCGTAATAAGGTACAGGATATTCTTATATGGACTGAAAATTCAAATAACTTGACAGTTTTTTTTCTGCGAAGTTGTGAATACCTCTTTCATTATGCCCTCTTTCTGGTCACAGTCAATATTCCTTATCAAATTAAATTTTCATAATCATTCTGATTGTAAAAATCGATGCAACTGTCGACAATAATGTATCAGAATTTATTAGCAGTTAATTTTTCATATTCATAAATGACTTGCGTACGTGCCATTCAATTTCTCCTCAAAGGCAACATAGAGGATAGATTTCTAGAATTCAATGCTTGTTGGTGCTTTGCTGAAAACACATGCCAAGGTAGTTCTAAATGTTTCTAATTGAAAAACGCGGTAATTCAATCAATTTGTTGTGCATAGCAACATTATAATTCCGCCTTTAAAATATCCTCGCCTAATATTTCCAGCACCGATCTAAAAATTTCATCTTAAAATAATCTTTATATTTCAATTTTATCCTTTTTTGAGAATGAGAAATTCATGTTAATGATAATATTACGTCTCAGAACACCGGATAACGACAATTTGTGGACAAATTGTCGATGTCCTATATTAGATTGTAAATGGTATCGTCAAAAATTGTTGTAATGCGTAATTATTATCATTTTCATTTCTTGATGCTAGATAGTGTTGAGTCCGTTTTTTTTGTCGATCATATAAAAATTTTGAATTTGACTTTAATTCCCTCTTCACTCATTCGTGTTGCATTCAGATTCTTCTATGTACAGTGGACTCTCGATAGTTGCAACACGTTAGGGGCTGTAGGGGTACCCGATTCGTGGAAAGTGGCAACTAACTCGGGCCCCCACTCCTGCGCGCCGCTCGGTCTCAATTCTGGGAAATTTAAAGGGACAAAAAGTATTTTCTTTTTCGGTGTCGAATAAAATGAAATTCATTCCAGATTTGTACATTTATTTCTTATCTTCCGCAACATCATACACAGTATTGAAAGGTAGATAACTTAACAATTGGAAGGCACCTGATAATTTAACTAAATCGCCAGTCTACTAATTAAATTCACTTAAAATTATTCAAAAAACATTTGAAGAAATACTTGTGCCGGGGAAACAACGTGTGTGTGGTACACAAACATGGCTCTTTCGTATTTTGGTTACGATATCGATCGGAGGCGAAGTAGGGGTATCGCTCGAGCGTCTGAAACGCGAATCAGGGGAAAGAGTGGCAACTATCGAGAGTGCAACTAACGAGAGTCTACTGTAGATGACACAAACTATGAGTTTTTATGATTCTAATTATTCTCATTCCAATTCATTTTAATTAACTTTGTTTGACGAAAACTCCTGTTATGTCCGGAGAATTTTCGCGTCGAAGGACATTGAAATTAATTCATAAGCTGGAATTTGTTAATTAGAAATTTTTTGGACGACGCTGGATTTTCTTTTTGTTCTTACCTGCGGAGGCTAATATTATCGGTAATTTTCAAGTGAATTTTGTTGAATGAAATACGAGATCGGAGGCCGTTCAAATTTACGTATTTATTTAAACTGATAATTAACTCATACATTGGTTATGATAAAAATAGTTATAGTTAAAGGACCCTTACAATCATTGATGGATCTATCTCAGGTTTTATTGTTGAACAATTACTCACTGCGATCAACTATGATTTTTAGGGCGTGAATTCTTGGGGTGATTCCACCTCTTTTCTCTGCCAGATGACTGGTAGTACACTATCACAGATACTTAGGTGGAGTACCTGTCTTTCACTCCGTTGTTTCAGATAGGATTGGTTGATAAAATTGAGTCCAGGTTCTCGCTAGTTTCTTATAGTCATTTAATAGATAGTTTTTGAGTCACACCCACCACTGATAATCACTATTTGTTCCCTTAAACTGCAAGAGGTTATTTACTCTCGGTTTAAGGATTCTGTATCCCCGAACAATCGTTAATTTATGTTCCCTACTATTATTTGGGAACACTCCGAAAATTTAATTCAAGATTAACTCCGGAATATTAACTAAAAGTCGGACCGATTCCAATAATTATTCCGCCAGGAAGTCGTAGCTCTTTCGTGAGCGGGTTTTTTCAGACTGCCTAATTTTGGGGAGGCTCTGCTACTTCTTCCTTCGAAAATTGGGAAATTGGTTGGAGTGGGGGAGGTGGCGTGATTTCCACCTCTTTGATTTTGGGTTCATTGACTCGATTCTACTTGCTAGAAAAGTTGTAAGTTTGCTGAAATTTGGGTTTCAACGGCCTCTGTGGAATGCAGCGTTGCACATTCTACTGAGGTCGTTGGTAGTTTTTTATGAGTTGCCCAATTTTCGTGGCGGAGGGTTATTGACTTTACTCTTTTTATTTAATTTTTCATTTAATCATAATCGCGGAAATATTTAATTTTAATTTAATCATATCGCGGCAATATTAAAATAATCTGGACATTACACTCCAATGAACACATTATTTAAAAAATTGAATCATTCTAATTTTCTTCTTTTTATGCCCTTCAATAATGTTGAATTTTATTGAATTCTTGGTAAAATTTAATATATTAATATTACACCGTTTTTGTTTACTCAAGTTGGGTTTAACGTCTTTATCCTGAAAGTTGTTGCTGAACTGTCCTTGCATTTTCCTTTTTTTCAGCACTATAATTATTTACCATGTTGTCATAGTTATTAGAGAATACTTTTAAAATTAAAAAAAAAATGAGGACTGACTTTTCCAAGTCGACTGATGAAATCATTGAAAATTGTGATTGATCTGTTTTTTATTTAAATAATTAATTAATAATCCATTTGTCACCATAAAAATAATTTTGTCGAAATTGGTATAGATTTTTCCTTTACTGAGAATTTTTTCAAAATTCAAATTTATGACTGAAAAATATATGTTTGAAAGTTTTGACCAATTGATCATTAAAATCTTGATCATTGTTAGCTGAATTGTATAGAGCGGCAATTGTTTATTGAAAAACATCGACGAATTCAACGTCAATTCGGTAGTAAAATGAAAATTCGAAGGTACTCCACAGTTCCAACTTCAATGTAAAATTTAATAGACTCAAGAGTTATTCAGTTAATATTTGGCCCAATTCTAATTTCTCTATCTGAAAAGACACGATTCTGTTGTAAAGTATCAGTTGAAATATTTCTTATAAAAAGTTGAATAGGACCAAATTTTTCGTGTGTTCACAACAGGTTTTGGCCAAGAGGCAATTTCTTAAAACTCGATTATTAAACATTTTTTAGCATTTATTTCAATCCATTTTGTAGGGATTCTGATATTCTTATTGTCCAATGAAACTATTTTAGGGAAATCTTGGATTGAACAAACAATAGTGTATCCATTTTACTCCGGATATCTATTTTGACCCACCCTCTCTTGTTACTCACAAATAATTTCCAATTCAATTCATCATGAGTAAACGCATGTGTAAAAAATATATATTCTGTAACATGTTATTTCATTTTCGACCGTTTCGGTCATTTTGGATGTCCAGACGAGGAGTCACCGTAAAGAAGAGTCGAAACTGTGATGTTTTGACATTTTATTGATTTTATTTTTGTTTTGTTTTGTTATTGTATTGAGTCAATTAGTAGTAAGTGGCCAGTATTGGGGAATTTCCCACGCTCCCTCCCCCCTTTTTTCCAGGAAATGGACGTGCACGTGCAGGTATGTCCCCCCTCCTTCCC